>NC_090764.1:32414399-32426899 GCF_036898095.1 Palaemon carinicauda
TCCGCCAAACACCCCATCCTTAGCTCAAAAGGATGTTTAGGTTGCAGTGACCAAAGAAACTAACGAGTTTGAATGAGACTCAAACCCATTCTGGCGTTCACAAGTCAGGGTCGTTACCACATCGGCCACCACAACCCTAAGATCTTTCTCTTTTCCAACTTTCTAACCCTTCTGAAATATACTCTATATTTCAAATTTTCTATTTTACCAAGCTATCATATTCACTCTTTTCAAATGGTTAAGCTTTATTCAAAATTACTGATGCATTTTTCACCTATGTAAACCGTTAGAGTTTTCTATTGACGTAACTACTATGCAATCAGTTCACCTCAACAGCTATATCAATTTTAATGATTTTTTATTTAATACCAACTCTTCATTCTCTCCCACCTTAGCTACATTAACAATACAAAATTCTTCATAATTTTTTGCACACACCATAACACTTTTTGATTGCAATACTCTGTAATTCACTTTATCGCTCCTCTTACCATCATCCAATATATCTACTGAAAAATACTCGAAATAACCAACTGCTTTCATTCTCCCTCCATCTATATTAACTTGCTCAATGAGCTCTACATTTACTCTTGAACAAATTTACTCTCAACCTCCTCTTGTAGGTACCCCTTTCAAACTCTCTTACTTGCTCATTAAAACCACCAATACAATTTGTAGCACACAGATTAGCAATTCTTCATTTTATCTCAAATGTTTACACCTACATCTTTTAATTCCACTATCTTTATGCCCTACTTCAGTCAGGAAATATTGAAAAGCCAGGAGACATTAAACACCTTTTTTAGTCTCAGATCCACTTCAACTGTAAACCAATCACTCTAGTGTCTATTGACTATAACTTGTGCACTACTTTTATCATATATTTACTTTGTAAAGCTCTCAAAATCTCATGTTTTATTCTGTATGTTTAACACCCTGCACCTGGCTTCTGTATTAATTCTATTATTCCCTTCATTTTCAAACTTCTCACATAACATTTTCATACCAAACACTTGAACCGTTTACCCTATCATTTATTTAGAATCCCTTAGATCTTCCTAATCTTCCACCTGATTTCCATTACTTTCTGAACCAAAGTATAAGTATCGTTATGCCCCTTTAACTCTTTCTACACACCCGCATACATGTCCTCCCCATCACTATCTCCGGTTTTACTTTCAACTATTTCTCAGTAAAAATAAATGAAAAAAAAAATCGACAAGATTCTGGATAAATGTGGAGAAGATGGCCTAGATCTCTTAAAACATACGATTATCTTATTCACACTGGTCCACAAGCTGAGTATGCATATATTAAGTGACCGTCTATATGCTTTCTATGGTACCGTATTTTCATGTGACATTTTTTTAATGGTATATATATATATATATATATATATATATATATATATATATATATATGTGTGTATTCTGTATATATATATATATATATATATGTGTGTGTGTGTGTGTGTGTGTACTATATCTACTATAATATATATGTATACATACTCGCATGTACATAATCATTTACACACATACACACACAATATATATATATATATATATATATATATATATATATATATATATATATATATATATATATAGATTATTGTGTGTATGCGTATGTGTGGGAAAGACAATGGTCGATAGACTTATTTATGTACACTAAATGTAAAAATTACAACTATATGACTATGACATGTACCGTCGTTTTTTATATCTATAACGACAGTAATTTCTTTCTACAACTGATTTACCTACATTTAACAAGCAGACATATCCATTGTACGGATCGCTTTATTATTATATCTGAAAAAAATTATTTTATTTTGTTCAAAATGAAGATGATTTTTATTTGCGACAAAGGAAAGTTTCGATATTCGTAAGGCAGGTTTCTTACAAAACATTTATGCTTTACTTTTCCAGATCTTTTTCTTCGTATTTTCCCATAAGGAAATCCTTCCTCCTGAGAATCCAAATAACACAGTCCAGCACCGCCCTAATCAAGACACGAGCAGAGAAAACTATTGCATCTCCTTCTTCGGCATATTGGTTGTAACAGGAATCTAGACTTTTTCTGCCAATGAAATTACTCGGTGAATGAAAAGACAAAGAAAGAATGATCCCACCCTTCCAACTTTTTCTCTCCAGACTCTTGCCTTAGAATCTGAACTTTAGATAAAGAATGAATGATAAAGAATAGAGAACTGGAATGCCAACAAAAAAGCAATATAAGGTTCTTCTGAAAGGAGGGAGATGTGAAGAATAAAAAGTGTTGAAGAATCATTAAAGAATAAAAGACATATTGAATTTTATTGTAGAAAAATACAACCTTTTAATTTCTTGATACCTTCATCTTTCAGTTGAGAGCAAAACCCCAGAAATGAGGAAGTCGAAAGATCAAGAGGTTAATGCGAACATTAAAACTTTTCTAGTAAAGAGGACCAGTAGAGGTTACTAACTATATATATATATATATATATATATATATATATATATATATATATATATATATATATATATATATATATATATATATATATATATATACATATATATATATATATATATATATATATATATATATATATATATATATATATATATATATATATATACACATATATACAACAAAATATTAAAACACACATATCCCACAACACCGAATTCGACTACTGCCCACTCGAGGGATTTATACAAGCAAGGTCTCTCTACCCTAGCCAGAGAAGTCTCCATTCAAATATCATTGGATATTCAATAATTATCTCCCTGCTGTAAATATGTCTAATCCATTGAAAGCGTGCACTCACAATCTCTTTGATTGCTGACCATTGATTCCGTAACACATGACTCCTTGTGGGTAGTAGGTTGGCTAGGGCACCAGCCACCCGTTGAGATACTACCGATAAAGAGTTATGGGGTAATGGGGTCCTTTGACTGGCCAGACAGTACTACAATGGATCCTACTCTCTGGTTACGGTTCACATTCCCTTTGCCTACATACACCGAATAGTTTGGCCTATTCTTTACACATTCTCCTCTGTCCTCATACACCTGACAACACTGAGATTACCAAACAATTCTTTTTCACCCAAGGGGTTACTGCACTGTCTTTCAGTGGCTACTTTCCTCTTGGCAAGGGTAGAAGAATCTCTTTAGCTATGGCAAGCAGCTCTTCTAGGAGAAGGACACTCCAAAATCAAACTATTGTTCTCTAATCTTGAGTAGTGCCATAACCTCTGTACCATGGTCTTCCACTGTCTTGGGTTAGAGTTCTCTTACTTGAGGGTACACTCGGGTACTCTATTCTATCTAATGTCTCTTCCTCTTGTTTTATAAAAAATTTTATAGCTTATATAGAAAAAATTTATTCTAATTTTGTTACTATTCTTGAAATATTTCATTTTTCTATGTTTCCTTTCCTCAATGGGCTATTTTCCCTGTTGAGGCCCCTGGGCTTATAGCATCCTGCTTTTCCAACTAAGGTTGTAGATTAGCAAGTAATAATAATAATAATAATAATAATAATAATAATAATAATAATAATAATAATAATAATTAACTTACGCGTGACGTTTTAAGATTTCCAAATACTAAGTGACAAACTTTGTACAGAGTTCTTTGTAACTTGGGAACAACTTACACCTAATCGGAATTATACATGTATGTTTTTTACTAAACTGGCTAAGATAAGAACATAAACCTTTCAGATTTCATACTGAAATAGCGGTTGCTTATCTATTTATTATATTGTACATATTCCTATAGAATCCAAGTGTTAGTAATTAGAATAAAAATCCAACCCTAGCACATGGCTGCCTATGGCAATTTTTCCACTAATCTATCCAATATCAAGCCATCTATATGTCCTAATATCACATTTACTTCATCTTGCCAATAACTTACAATAATAAATTACAAGAGATGCAAAGTATCCATCTATTCTAGTTGATACTGGAAACCTTTAGGAATTGATAAAAGAATGGCAATGGCTAATCCATTTAGGTATTAAGATATATGTTGTTGACTATGATTTTCCTATATGCTGTATATTCCAGTTAACTTCCTGTCAACACATAACTATCCATTACTTTCAAACTTCTCATATAACTCTTTCAACTAACTCAAAATCCCCAGATGAGTTTTTTCGTCTAAACCTACGGTGTTCTATCCCTTATCAATTCTTCGTTAACCCGTCTTAATTTCATAATCAAAATCGTACAAAACACCTACCAACGATCACCAAGTAATATTATGTTCATATAATTCTTACAGCTTCCATTATCACTTGTAGGACAACGTAAGAGAGCTTTATTCATCTCACTCTTTACTTCAAAACGTTCACCTCACCTATCATGACTATAGACACTATCGTCAACCATTTAATCACAATATAAAGTAATCTAATTCAACGGAAAATATCGCCTTAAAATCGTGCTTTATCAAATAAAAACACCTTATCATATGTGCCAAGTAACATGGCTGAAACCTTTACAAACTGGAGCATCAAATCACTTAAGATCTATTCTATAAGATGATAAGTAGTTTACCTATATTTGTGGATGTTAGAATTGATGTGTACCTACATATAGTAATGATTCTCAATTAAATGATTAAAGAAAACCTAATAACACACACATACGCATATATACATGTATAAACGTGTTTATATTTACACACACACAATAACACACACACACACACATATATATATATAGATAGATAGATAGATAGATAGATTGATAGATAAATACATAGTAGAAAGAAGGAAAGATTACATTTAACGGAGTATTTCGCAGTTAAATCACACCCATTTTTTACAGTATTAGAACTAATGCAACTGAGCTTCCTGGTACTTCTATTTTTTTGCATGAAACGAGCCACCAATATATCACAAATGTAATAAAAATCGATTGTGTCCAAGCAAAAAGATTGGCTAATTTATCTTTAGATATTGACAACCATTAAATGTCAGATATTTACATTTTTATAAACAGGTGATTATTTTCCTCGAAACATGACCTATTTCCACTAAAAATTACACGTTTACGATAGATCTGTTGAATGTATAGCATATCTTCGATCATTTCACCTACAGCCTCATTGAGACCAAGATAAAGCACACACACACACACACACACACGCACACACACACACACATATATATATATATATACATAAATAAAATATATATATATATATATATATATATATATATATATATATATATATACATATAAATATAAATTCTTATACTGAATGCGCATATATATATATGTATATATATATATATATATATATATATATCTATATATATATATATATATATATATATATATATACATATAAATATAAATTCTTATACTGAAAACGCATATATATATACACACACATATATATATATATATATATATATATATATATATATATATATATATATATAATGTATATATATATATATATATATATATATATATATATATATATATATATATATATATGTGTGTGTGTGTGTGTGTGCGTACAAATAAACGTATATATATACACACACACACACATATATATATATATATATATATATATATATATATATATATATATATATATATATATATATACTGTACATACAACAACAACAACAACAAATGCAGCCGTTTTAAGTCCACTGCATTACAAAGGAATGGACATGTCTGGGGTTTGGCCAGTTCTCATCACCAAGCTGGCAAGTGCGGATTAGTGATAGTTGGAAATTTTCGTCTGATGGCTCACAGCTAACCAAAATAGTATGGGTGGACCTGCCTGGTACAGCTTTGCTGATTATGGCTATACGCATACCCTTTAACCACATTACGGAATAAAGAGGAAAAATGGAGAAGGAGACATAGTGTAACTACAATAAGTAGTGGGACCATCGCATCATTTAAATTTAAAGCAGATTCACTGGCAATGGTATTTAACAAAATAACTCATACATATCTAATATCTTATGGAACGAAATCCAGAGAGAGAGAGAGAGAGAGAGAGAGAGAGAGAGAGAGAGAGAGAGAGAGAGAGAGAGAGAGAGAGAGAGAGAGAGAGAGAGAGAGAATTTATATATATATATATATATATATATATATATATATATATATATATATATATATATATATTGTGTGTGTGTATGTCTGTGCGTGTGTGTGTATGTACAAATCTGCCTCTTTATTTATCTATCTTTCTACCTATCTCTATGCAAATACAGTATACACACACTTGTGTGTAAATATATATATATATATATATATATATATATATATATATATATATATATATATATATATATATATATATATATATATATACATTTTTAAAACCCTGCATAAATAAAAAAAAAAAGTGTATAAGCAACCTTCAATTAGTGCTCAAAAAATCCTCCCAACGTGATTCCCTCTTCAGTACCCTCCGCATCCATGCCGTTCCAACACTCAAAACAAGTGCAATCAACTATATCTCCAACTCGCCTCGTATACAAACTCTGCCGGCAACAAATTAAGTGCTATTCCACACCAGATATAAGAGGCATGGCTCTACGCTATGTGCCTGCATTTACAAAACCGTGATGGATGATGTGGATAATTCTTGCTGTTGGGAGTAATAATCAAGATTTATTGACTATAATGGTAATTTTATCGACAAAATATATGGCTTACATCACCGATTTGCCTTTGCATTTCAGGCTCATATAATTTTCTCTCTCTCTCTCTCTCTCCTCTCTCTCTCTCTCTCTCTCTCTCTCTCTCTCTCTCTCTCTCTCTCTCATACACACACACGCACACACACACACACACCCACACCCACACACACACACACACACACACATATATATACATATATATATATATATATATATATATATATATATATATATATATATATATATATATATATATATATATATATATATAGTACTGTAAATATAAGTAAATGAATTTTCCACGTTTGGGAATACTGGTGTCTTGTTTCCCTAACTATTTGTATAAAAACTATTACGTCCAATATATCCAAGATATTCTGTTTTTTTTATTTACCTCTAAATGCCAAAGTAAGTTAAACTTTTCATTTCGAAATTAAAGCATTAACCATTAAAGCAAAAATATATACTGATCAGGCGCATTGATAAGATATTCTTAGTAATCAATTCCTCTTTAAAAATAAGTGAAATACATGTAAAATACATGAATGAGTTCCACATCACCATACCAGACGTACATTCCATAAAGCAGATTTCAAATCCTTGTGTTAAGACAGTAAACTAGTAATATATAGTTTTCACGGTATGGTGAAAGACAGTTTGAAAAATATTATGCTTAAATTTTACTTTACATCACAAGTATGAATATTTTCAAACTTAAAAGAATTGAAATTTGTAGTTGAGTCTACTAAAAATATTAAAAAGAAATAGTTATAGTACGTTCCATTATAACCCTTAAAAAAATACCTTTGCAAAGATTTTAAGTCTCAGTGCTTATTGACTCTTGCATACGATTTTGACATTTAATCTACTTCATACTTTCACATTAATACAACCATGAATAATTTTGTTAAAATTCTTTTATAATTTCCTCTATATAAAAGAGTGTATGGGTCTATATATATATATATATATATATATATATATATATATATATATATATATATATATATATATATATATATATATATATATATATATATATATATATATATATATATATACGTATATATATATATATATATATATATATA
Source organism: Palaemon carinicauda (assembly GCF_036898095.1). Classification (NCBI taxonomy): domain Eukaryota; kingdom Metazoa; phylum Arthropoda; class Malacostraca; order Decapoda; family Palaemonidae; genus Palaemon; species Palaemon carinicauda. Next base: position 32,422,166 of record NC_090764.1, read on the forward strand.
CTGTATATATATATATATACATATATATGTATATATATTACATATGTATATATATATATATATATATATATATATATATATATATACTGTATATATATATATATATATATATATATATATATATATATATATATATATATATATATATATATATATACATATATATGTATATATATATTACATATGTATATATATATATTACATATATATATATATATATATATATATATATATATATATATATATATATATATATACATATATATATATATATATATATATATATATATATATATATATATATATATATATATATATATATATATATATATATACATATTTCTGGTCACGCATAGCTCCACCGGTCGCCCGGGTTGGGGGTAGGGGATTAGTCATACGCTGGTGAGAAGAATTTGCGTGCGCATGTATAGCTATTTAAATTTTTTGCCATCATTTGTGACGGGTCATGTACAACAGTACCGAATATTACCAAACCGTATAGGATTGCTACATTACATGCAAAATTATGAAATTTTAGTTCCGTGTTATGAAAGAATAATTCTTGACACGTAAGCGGCTGCTTAAAGTTACTCCAAACTTTTTCTGCGAAAAAGTTGCAAGGGTTCAAACTCGCAGATGGCGTACTTGAGAAGTCAGTAAAAATCACTGGAAGTTCATGCTGAATTGAGAGAGAGAGAGAGAGAGAGAGAGAGAGAGAGAGAGAGAGAGAGAGAGAGAGAGAGAGAGAGAGAGAGAGAATGTTTTCATTAATTATCTTTTACTAGAGACATCTAACCTTTATTTTATAATAGGTGTATTTTCCGATACTCAGCTTTATAAATTAGTAAGATACCCAATTCTATGATAAATGTTCTGAAAAACCACGTGACAAAAATAAAATAGAACAACATTTACGATGTTACATATTCATGAACCTGATTAATTGAACTGGTCGTCTCTGTAACGAGGTAAATATATTTTGTGCGGTAGTCCTCCAAGTACGGCAGTTTATATTATAAAATGAAGCGGTAAATTTAAAGTTTAGTTCATATACCATTCTCATGAAAGCATCACATGTACGTATGTACCTACTTTGGATTCATTTCATAACAGCTTCCACGATCAGTACTTTGAAAACATTTTAGATTATATTTATTGCCAGTTATAAAACCAAAGCCTATAACCTATTTTGGATTAATTTTATATCAGCGTCTACGATCACAACTTTAAAACCATCTAAGATTGTATTTATCCTTGGTTATAAAATCAGCGTCTAGAACCTACTTTGAATTAGTTTTATAACGGCTTCTACGATCAGTGGTTTAAAAACATCTAAGATTATATTACATCCACAGTTATAAAATAAACGCCTAGAATCTACTTTGGATTAGTTTCATAAAAGCTTCTACGACCAGAACTTTAAAAGCCTATAACATCGACATTATCTGTATACATTCTTAGTCACCAGATATCATATGGAGAGATCACAGTTACACAATTAAGTGTCTTCCAAAAAGGCGACCATAGCTAGGAAGCTTAAACAAAATTTAGTGTATCTTGGTGAGATTTCGTGAAGCATTTTGCCCCTTTCTACCAAATTCAGCAATAGGTAAAAAATGATTACACCAAACTTTTTAAAATGGACGCCGTTGTTACTATCGTCAATAACACCGTTGTAATATTTCACGGTAATTTGTAACCACAATATACTTGCACGAATATCTCATAAATGCTTTTATTTGCTCGAATAAATTTAGTCAGATGAATAGCTAAATAAAAGCATAAGTTTCAGTGCAGGGTTTAATATTTTCAAATAAAAGCATTACAAACTAATTAAAGTATTTCGCACAAAATTATACATACCATAGTTTCACTTTACCCAGAACTAAAAGTAAACGAGAGATGAAATAAACACATAAATGATTTTCATTTGGTTAAAAAGCAATTCTTCGTCATTGTATATTCTCGTGTGTTCCTCATTCATGGATGGGGTCTTTATATTCTTGTTTAACGTCAAGGTTACATCAAGGTTTGGCAATACTGACAAGATAACTGGTTTAAATATACAGTATAAGGATTACCATCTTATCATTTTCTCTCATCCTTCTGTGTTATTTACTTGCTTTGTGCATTTTAATTACACATAACAATGAGGTTTTAATTGCTTATAAGTGTTAAAAGCATTAAATCTAAACTCAACAACCCCATTGGAAAATATGATCATGAATAGATAGCAATGGAGGTGTGTCTGTACACAATGGTGTCTACAGCATAATAATAATCACAATACTCGACAAATAAAGGAAAGAATCCCAAATAGATAATCTAAATGACCCTCCATTTCTGGAAATAGATATTACCTTTTTCTCGCCAGCCCAACAAGAAAAGGCGAGAGGGTGGTAAAAATACGGGAAAAAAGAGAAGAAAGACATTTCGACTTCATCTCTTCATCTACTGAGTGATTTTATTGGTAGCAAGAGAGTGAAGAGGCTTATAGAGTCGACAGAATGGTCTGGGAGAAATAATAGGCTTCTTTGATTGAGCCAAGAACAAGAGGCAGCAGTTTCCTTTTATTTGGATTCCTCTGGAAATAGAAAAAACTAAAGGAAAGGAGGAAAAGGCTCGTGACCTTGAAGATAATATAGAGTTAATGGTCAATTGACGACATAACTTTGATGATAATAATAATAATAATAATAATAATAATAATAATAATAATAATAATAATAATAATAATAATAATAATAATAATAATAATAATAATAATAATGAGTGATTCGGAGTATTCAATCTATACAATGTTTATAATAGTTTTTCTTTATCAGAAAATATTTCCCAATTCAAAAGGAGCAAGACAATGTAACTCACGTCTTGGCAAACGATGGATATCCCAACAAACAAATAAATAAAGAAGTAAAAAAAAAAACCTAAACAATTTGTATAATGATGCTGGGCACAAACCAACCCCGACAAAGACTGTCCTATACTTTACAGGAAAAAATGCATCGGCAATATCAAGAGGATGAAACAGACATGAAAAACATCGTAAATAGTAATATTTCTACTGTGGATCCACAGAACACCGTAAATTTTGTTGTGTTACAAGACGGCATGAACGAAGATCTCGTAATAAAATATAACCCTGCCCCTCCTCTGCAGGACAAGCTGTAGAGGACAAATGTGATATACCAACCTGTATGTCTCGTCCATAGATGTCGCGACAGGTACATTGGTATGACGCCAACGACGACCAGACAACACTAGATGAGAGGCACGGCAGCCTTCTTGAAAGAATTTCTCACCTTGCGATCGCATCGACCAATCAAGAAGCAGATTAGCGCAACCTAGCATTAATACCCAAGACCTACTCTGTAGTTCTTCATCAATATCACACAGCAGAACGTTAGTGATGACTTCTAACAAGTTCTAAATATGTTTAAACCTTGTCGCCTACCTAGAGAAGCTTGCCTGGCTTGTACCTCAGCCAGAGCGAGGCCAAATCATTTCAGTAGCAAGCTCGAAGATACAGTGTACATCACGTATTCTTCCATGAGGAATACCTAGATATTTTATAATAAATACTGGTTATATAATTCACATAACACTCACTACGATTTAAAACTTATTCCCTATTAATCATTGATTTATCAATTTTAACAAATTCTGTCACTGCACAATGCACTGACCAAGGAAGCTACTTGGTGGCTCAAAATTCACCCTATAACAATGAATACGCTCAATATGAATCAAAATAAATTCCTTTATAATCACTAAAGCACTTACTCTGATTTAAATCATGCTCCCTATCAACTGATAATTGATCTTTTTGATGTTTAAATTACTTCACTGCTACCTTCATACATTAAGTAACAATCATCATGAAGAAGCAAGTAAGACTAAAGGTAATATACAATTCCTACCACAAACAGTCAATGATCAAGCCCTAACTTTGTTGCAAAGCTGTACCCCGCTTCCTGGCCATCAACCCCTTCCCCATCACGGAAACGGCTATCTTATAATGGAGGACATAAAGTTCATCCTTGAAACAATGAGGCAGATAGCTCAAGAGAAAGTGAAAGAGAGTAACCTGTGTGCCGTGACACCAGAGAAAGAGGTCCAATCCTGAAAGTACAGCAAATGCACCAAAAAAATTAACCCAGAGTCATTGCATCCCCCAACACCCAGCTATAGCCTAGAAATGGAGATAAAGACCAAAGCTACACATCAATAAGCAGATAGGATGGCCAATGGGGAGCCTGAAATACAAATAGAAATAATGAGTTAACTCTAAAAACATGGGGATGACCCAGCTAAGAATACCAGAGTCCATAACAGAAAGTAACAGGAGTAAGCATTAAACAGGCAAACATTGAGAAACAAAATGTAATAATGCAAGGTTCTATAATGCTCGCATCATCACCAATTCTACAAATAAATGAAACAAACACAGAAATTAACTACCAGAATCACAACAGACAAAAAGGAAACACTAATTAAATTCTCCAGTAAAGTATATTCACAATTAACAAAACACGAGAAAATACTTAGTAGGTAAAATTATCACCCGTTTGGCACACTTGGGCTTCAAGAAAGCAGTTCTGACACAAGTAATGAATGCAGTGGGTATCTAGAAAGACAGAGATTCCCTCCTCCATATCCTCTCTGGATATATATTGTATATATATATATATATATATATATATATATATATATATATATATATATATATATATA
>NC_090764.1:32431899-32444399 GCF_036898095.1 Palaemon carinicauda
CCGGGGGAACAATGGTGCACAGATAAGATTGTTTAGAAATGCAAATAAGAGATTAAGGAAGAACTTAACGGGCATTACGGGCTTTCATTGCAAATAAAAGACAGAAAACGAACAAATCTATTCTGTCTGAGAGAGAGAGAGAGAGAGAGAGAGAGAGAGAGAGAGAGAGAGAGAGAGAGAGAGAGAGAGAGAGAGAGAGAGAGAGAGAGAGAGACTTTATATCTTATGGATGGTCCCAATCAGATTGAATAATGAATGCTCGTGTCAGGTGTTTTTTACTCCACCTTCTTTCTCGACTAAGATCTTGTACCTAAATCATTGGTTAGAGCAGCAGAATTACACGTGGTTTTTGGAAACGAGCCAATATTGTTCCTCCTGTTCTGAGTCTATAATCGAACTATAACACTCAGTTTGAGATGAGGGAGCTACTACTTTGCTACAGGACGAGAGAGAGAGAGAGAGAGAGAGAGAGAGAGAGAGAGAGAGAGAGAGAGAGAGAGAGAGAGAGAGAGAGAGAATATTGAAACAACATAAAGAACTGGGTAAACGTCGCCTACAATTCTTACGTAAATAACTTTTGGTCACGCTAGCTCCTAAAAATATATGTTAATATATTAGTGAGAGACTGTCACCATTGCAAGTTATCTGTTTAGTCATGTGATGACGTGCACTGCGGTGTATAATGGGAGTATCAGATTTAAATCACATGTACAATGTGTATACCCAATGAAGTATTTGTATACATAAAATAAACTAAAGAGAAAAGTATAGATACTTATAATGTATGGTCATGGTGATAAATCCACTTTCCTATAATAGTTATGCTAATAGAAATAATCACGAGTCTCTATCCTAAATGTTAGTCTGCGATGCCATCACCCCTTCTGTCACCTCTTCTTACAGATCTTCATCTACAAGAACGTACTGAAAGCACAAATACAGGCCCCTATCCGGAAAAGGGCTGTCAATATGAAAAAAAGGTAGTGAGGTAGAAAACGTCATTAACAATCGATTGAAAACTGACACCAATGTGCCGAAGGCCCGAGCTCTTCCCAATGGTACTTTCATTACGAAAAGATAATGATATCAAGATCTGATTTGAAAAAAAAACAACAACAGGTTTTTAATATTCTTTATCCATATACAACCTTTCCACCAGTGCAACTTAACATCGAACAAAGTTTCTTCATTAGTTCAAGCATGAATTCACAAGCACTGTGGAGAAGGTACTCCTTACCGTATTATGTGATAACTCTCCAAAAGCATACCACACATTAAACATGAAATTAACAGCCAAAAAATGGTATCAATTATTTTCACCTGTCTTTCAAATCACAATATAAATTGGGAAGTAAAAAACATGGGTAGAGCATTTATCAACATGGAGCAGTGGATCCAATTTCCATGCGGTCCATGAGACAGCATTCAAACATACCCAATATAATATATATAGTCCGGTTACTTTAGGCATTTTATTTTACTGGTATTGGACCCTTGATAAGAACTTTATACAGACGAATACCACTACTGTAACAGCCTCCTTTCAAAGAATGGGAAGCGAGTGGGATTTTAGCTTCTCTCACTGAAAAAAAATATTTTTCTTAAAACTGGAACTATGTGGGCAGTATAGGTTAAATTTCAATGAATATATCAACCTCAATTTATCAACGATGTCAAATCCGATGAGGCAGTTGTCGCAAGCGCCACTACCTAATCTACCATTCAGTAGTCATACACTCAAAACCAACCTCCAATACAGTTCCTTTTCAATACAAGTATCAAACACTCCTGTGACAGCCTGTCCATCAGCGACTGTAATAGTACTTATATTAATTTGTCAAACCAATTATGTTTGCCATCTTCAAGGACTTCTTTTGAAATATAATCATGGAGGCCTAAGAGACTTCACCAGACATTTATAGGTTTCACCAGACACTTATGGGTTTCATCCCATGGGTGGCAAGAATAGACCTTACAGGTTTAAAGCAATTGTCACTTGGTCTCTTTCTTCCTCTATTAGACCATTATCTATTAACTAGAACAAGGCAATTGTTCGTACAATGCTGTTATTTAGACACCATTTAGTGCATAAAAATCCAATTATAAAGATGAAAATTTAACAGCAATTTTTAAATGTAGAAATGTTTTATCACAAGACTTCACAAAACTTCATGACCTATCTTTACAGCTGCGCGCTATACTCCTTCGTTGTAGGTTACGATTCCATATTTTTGACGGTCAGATTAATAACACACACACACACATATATATATACATATATATATATATATATATATATATATATATATATATATATATATATATATATATATATATGCGGTATACCTATTCGTTGTAGCTTACGATTCCATTTCTTTGCAGTCAGATTAACATTGGTTTCATATATATATATATATATATATATATATATATATATATATATATATATATATATATATATATATATATATATACATATATATATACATATATATATATATATATATATATATATATATATATATATATATATATATATATATATATATCTTAAAAATGTGATGACTACCGTATATTTGCACGTTGGACGTTGCGCAAACTGCTCATTGGTGATCAGTGATCGTGTTATTGTGACATTTGACTTCCATTTGACACCAGGAAACGGATTATTGACCGATTAGGTTAATTTAAGTGCGATATACTGACGGTATCCCATACTTGAAAAACCAATAACAACCAGTTACTATAAAAAAGGAAAAGTATTAATTGGTTTCCAAAGCAATCTGTATAAACATATATATATATATATATATATATATATATATATATATATATATATATATATATATATATATATATATATATATATATATATATACACCAAGGCACTTCCCCTAATTTTGCAGGGGTAGCCGACATCAAACAAATAAAAATAAAGGGGACCTTTCCTCTCTACGTTCCTCCCAGCCTGACAAGGGACTCAACCGAGTTCGGCTGGTCATGCTAGGGTGCCACAACCCACCCTCCCCCGTTATCCACCACAGATGAAGCTAGCTTCATAACGCTGAATACCCTACTGCTGCTACCTACGCGGTCATCCAAAGCGACCGGAGGATGCGAGGATGCAGCAGGGCCTACCGGAAATATATATATATATATATATATATATATATATATATATATATATATATATATATATATATATATATATATATATATATATATATATATATAATGAACGCAATAATTTTCTGTTTCGCTGATTTTTTAGTAACGCATTCGTTTACTCATATTTTGAATTGTGTAATTCCTATAGATGTCCAGATAAGTTAATGCATGTAAACTAGGCAAAACCAGGATTTTATACCTTTGATCAGTCAGTAGACGAGATAAATAAATGAAGTTTAAGTAATTTTGTATTTATATGAAAATTCTCCTCTATATTATTGTAAAAAGGCTGCATGCTGTGATTACTGAACAACTACACGGAAAAAAAACGCATTATCCTAAGATGGAGACATTGTTATGATATTCTGAAGTGTTTTAAACACATCCAATACACTTTTCCAATGAATAGGAGAAGCATAATGAAAATTGCCAATGTTTAATTGTGATTTGTTACGACTATTTTATAACCATTATGAATGCCCTATATACCAAGAACGAGAACCTATGAGTAGAGTAATCCAACGTGAACAACTAAAGCATTACAGACGCATCGAAGAAAACATATGATTTACCGTAAATATTAAAACCAGAGATATAAGCAATCTTCAATAATCATGCTTAAACTCATATCGACAGAAGTGAGTGCACAAACCGGCCTCACGTTCATGACATTTGGTGTAAACTCTGGAAGCTACTTAATAGCTTAGATAAGGCCAAACCCACTAATCTGTTTTCTTGATATTTACGGCCGTCAGGAAAACAAATGGCACATTGGCCGAGAAGATTATGCGTTAGCAGACCAATAAGATTTACACATTCATTCGCTGGATGCGTGACTGGATATCGAGAAGGGAAAAACTAGTCAGGATATTAGCAAATCGATGACTGCAGATAGATATCAGATATTCATAATCATTCTAATTGTATGCACGGTTAAGGATAAGACACGAAAGGTGCCGACGAAGACCAAAAAAGTAGAAAAACCACAATATTTCGCAAAAATTTCTTTCTCGAAATTTTCATTTTAGTTTCTAAAAAAGATCAGAGATATGAAACTAATTTGAGCTAATTAATACAATAATCCACAATATACGGAAAACATATCTGTCGCATACCAATTCCATGTAAGTAAAAGAAATTGAATAATTTGTCAATGAAAGGTAAATGAAAACCAAAACCTGAGAAATGCTACATCCTGGTTTACTTCTACGATAAAGAATATTATTGCCTAACTTCTGGAGTTTCGACTACAATAAAATCTAGGGAAAACATACCTGGTACCAAAGACTCTCGGAGAAGGATGACACTGCCATCCCGAGGACCCAAGACTGCCCACAGATATAACCCCTAGAAAAAAAAAAACAAAAAAAAAAAAACAGGTAAATGAGCATTAAAGACAATATTTAGGTAAAAAATAATAATAAGCCTACCCACCGACAATGCATATAAATGGCAAAATCTAAAATGACTTTATATGTTATCAGAACGATATACTGTATATATATATATATATATATATATATATATATATATATATATATATATATATATATATATATATATATATATATATATATATATATATATATATAAAAGTGTCTATATTCAACGTATGCCATCAACATCAGGCACAAATAATTTACTGCAGGTCGAAGGCCTCAGACATGTGTGTATATATATATATATATATATATATATATATATATATATATATATATATATATATATATATATATATATATATATATATATATATATATATAAACATATATATATATATATATATATATATATATATATATACATATATATATATATATAGTGTATATATAAAAGTGTCTATATTCAACGTATGCCATCAACATCAGGCACAACTAATTTACTGCAGGTTGAAGGCCTCACACTCTCTCTCTCTCTCACACACACACACACACACACACACACATATATATATATACATATATATATATATATATATATATATATATATATATATATATATATATATATATATATATATATATATATGTATATACACACATACACAAGGGGACAAACAGTTTTAGTATCGAATTCACTCTTCCGTGAGAATACATCTCTAAGTTGAACCTATATTTGATAAATGATCCTACCGTGGCCATCTTGACTCTACCCGGGCCAGGATTTCAACTCTTGGCTCCGAATGGAAGAGAGAATATCCAACTGGACTCTTGCTAAGCAGAGAAAAAAAATATTGCCACATTCACACTCAAATTGTTGTATCATAGATGAGCACCAGTGAGCAAAGTTTGCGAAACAATCGTCCAATGGTTCTGAACAATGGTGATTCATTACAATGGGAATTGATTTCACACGACCTTATGATTTCATTGAAATATCAGTCTAAACTGGTGGTTCTCAATATTTTTCTTTACTTGTTTACTAAGATGATTGATTTAAAATTCTCTGGTATCCTGATATTGGTCATTAACGCCGATATTGTTTGTTATAAAAAAGAATAAAAGACTATCTAATTCAAAACTATAGAAGAAAAGATGTACTTATGAAAATTAAATAGCTTTCAGAAGACCTGCTTCGGAAATAAATCTAATAATACTGCTGGCATAGTATAACACATTCTGTCCAAGAATCTTGACAATAATGAACATACCATCCTCACATCGAGCCTCAAACAGTGTTCATTTAAAATATTTTCATCATTGATCATATACCCAACGTCCGTAATATGGTAATATGAAATATCATTTTCTTATTAATCTCTGAACGTATACTGTGCATTGCAGTACAGAGTAATCATAAATCTAATAACCTAATATAAACGGAAAAACTGTACCTTTGATATATTAAAATTTTTTAAAATTTAATGAGATGGTAGTCTATTTCTTTGCAATTAAAGAACTAATCTACAGTTCCAATCTCTTAAGCTTACACTGCACTTTCAACATAAGCAATCTGTCTCTCAAGTCTAAAAACGTTCTCCATTTCCTTCCCGGATTCCAAATCTCCACAATTCACTATTCTCTCCTACTTAATCTTTTAAGGGAGGAGATTTACTAGGCCACCTTGTTAAACTTGACTCCGCCAGAGCTGTCCAGAATAAATACAGGAGTTTCTCTCCTATTGAGGGACTCTTAATCGGTTTAAAGGGGTTTTAATCTCTTCTGTCCTATCCTTCCGTTTTATGCTACAACTGACATCGATGTTTTATGTAAATATAGATCCCCGATGCACGCTGGTATAGAAGCAAGAGCACGTGCCAACACAATGTTGGATTAATCTAAAACAACAACATTAGCGAAGAATGTAGATGGAGAGAGTGAAAAGGAAGAGAAGGGAAGAGAGAAGGAAGGGAAGAAGTAAGAAGAGGAAAGAAATAAAGGCGGGTTTATGGTAGGATGAATGTTAAATATTTTAGGAATTTTTTTTTCCATTACAAAAAATACCAATAGGCCTACCAACCATTAACCGATTAACATAAAAAAAGGAATATATTCTCCATTAAATTCAACCAATGGTATCACTTGTAAATCAAAGGCATACATAAAAAGACATGAATGTCAAGAGTCATATCTGGTCTGTTTCTTCAACTTCAATCAAAATCTTCAACTACACAAAATTCTCATGTCATGACGTTAAAGTCATGCATGGTACTTGTTTTCAATAGAGTGCACTGTTGAGAATGTCGGATCAAAGCAGCAGATGCAAGAAAACTAAAGAAATTTCTCCATATATGTCTTTGCTTAAGGGTGAAAATTATCAAGAATCTTTTACCGTTGAGTTACTGGCAAAGACCACGAATTAATTTTGCAAGTCCTCACGAAGCCATGTTATGTTAATTTTGAAGGAGTTTCTAATGAGTTGAGACTCCAGGTCAATGGTATTTGGAAATTAGGTATCTAGGTCTTTGCAGTTGCAAACAGAACGAAGGAGGCTATAGAATGGAAGTGAGAGGGAGTCTCCTTGGCATCAGGATTCTTGATTAAGATCCATTTCGACGGTACGATAGATAACAGTTAGCAATAATAAAATCTTTGATTTTCCAAGGCTATGTAACAAAGATTCCCAATCCCATTACTTTCATACCAGTTAATATAAACCTAGCCCCAAAATTTATAAATGTAAGTTTAATTGTGAAAATAAGTTTGTGAAAATGTTTACAAAAACCTAATATAAATAGGTTTTGCATTATCTCAAATCCCGTCATTTTGGTGTATTTCACTTAACACAAACTATCCCCTGATTCAATACATTAGGAATAACCAATATGGAAATTATTAAGATAAAAATATATTGCATTACGATAGCTTAAATAAATATCATAGCTAAAATGTGGATACGAAAAAATGAAAATATTTCTACTTGGAAACCATAGCTTTATGATGTTTCATGATTACAAATAAATAAAACCACAATAAACAAGAAGAACGATAAGAAAAAGTAAAACCGAATAAAGAACAACTTACGTGATCTATCACCATCGAAAGCTTACATAAGCTATCTCATTTTCATGTCATTTTTTTTCTCATCAACAAAGGGTTATTGTTCAGCCACAATAATCGCGTATGGACGGCGCATTTCGAAAACAGGAGGTTGTTAACATATCCTCGTTGTTGTTGATCCTATTGTGGTTATTGCAACTATTGTTCTGTGTTTTGTTTCGTAGTAATGCAAACAAGGTATTGTATTCACTTTGTATACAAGTTAATTGATCGTTGAACCTCTTTGGCTACAAGAAGTGTTTTGCAAGGCAACCTATTCAAGTGAGATAGAGATAAGGATTACTAATAGCTTAAATACGCAACTTGATTGCTTAGAATGACTTCATATCAGCTTAGCTCTCTATCTAACTATACATCTATCTTAAAACCTTATTATTTCTTCCATTCATTGGAGTGAAAACTACTGAATAACAACAGAAATTTTTAAAATAACGGAGATTCACTAGAAATTTAACATTATTCGTTCATTTAAAGATAATCAGAATCAGAAAAAATGTGAAATGATTATAATTGTGGTTATGCTACTAATTCACAATTTTTCATAAATTGCATACACTTGGTAAAACTACTATTCCAAGTACATAGGATTTTCCGATCATAACTGCAAACAATTCTCTTGACAAATCTGTCCAAGAAAAGTTTTTTAATAGAAATAAGAGGCAAATTCTCCTTAAATATCAAATTTCCTTGAATTTATGTTGCCCTTTATAAGATTCTTTTCCCGTATTCTCTGTACCCAAGGTTATCAGTTGCTATATCTTACTCGTTGTACCTTATTACCACCACACATAGAGGTTAAACCGTGTGTTTTGATGGAGTGGATGATATTGCCAACTATGAATGATATAGTTTTTTATAAGAATAGCAGAGCGCAGTACTTTTGGTCACCCACCTCAAATGCCTTGATGATAGTCTTTAGTTGAAAATTTTATTAATTTTCAAAGGGATATTTTGGCATTTTCAGTGACACACTTCTCAAATGAAAAGATGATATACTGAATTCTCCGCGTAAAAATTGTCTACAGATGAAAGGAATTTACAACGTAAAGGGACGGGGGGGGGGGGGGGAGATTGTTTTTATCTACATGCAATGCCACTCTGGTTTCGTAAATCTACGGGAATTGAACGCCCATGACTAGCATTTCGAATTTGAAGCTATCATCAAGTAGGAATGCGTTACTGGTATTTGAATTCTCTGGTAAAAAGGTTTAATCCCAGAAATAAATTTGTAAAAAACTACTTTAACCTTCTCATTTATACTCTCACTTGCATTTACAGTTGCTCTGAAATCAGATCATCTCTGAAGGATTATCAGATTACAGAAATCCTTGGAAAGTTACCCGTTGATTCTCTGGCCTTCAAATGGATTTAGTGTTAGATTGCAGTTGAGCATTATCAGTTACAATTGAATTTATCTATGTCAAGTTTAGATCAAAGAACGGGTTACGATACCAGACGATGCCATTAGTTTATACAAGGATGTGAAATCTATTTGCAAATAATTCCTCTCTACGAGTCTCTACCAATATAAAGAGGGAAATAATATCATGATGAATCTGGTTAAGTTCAACAAACTATATCCAAAGAGATATCCTATACTATCCTATCCTATTCTTTTTATCCCTCCCGATAAAAAGTGTATATATCGGTTAGTTCTATTGAAATCTCAAAATGGAAGAATAATACAATACCTAGATAAGCCAATAAAATGAATTAGTCCAGTGGGCTTCACTTCTTGATAATGTTCTGAAACAGTGCACCTTATCTATGTTAAAGGCAGGTTATACAACTGAAATCACGTTCCTTTTCCTTTGTTACTACGGGATATTCTATACTGTATCCTTCTTGAATAAGATGTCTTTTCATTCTTGGATATGTACGTATTGTTATATTAAAGGGGTTTCTACGTTAACATTGAAAGTTGTACTTACATCAATAATCCATGTAATGGTATTTGAAACCAATGAGTATTTCAATAAAAATTCTTTTTAATTTCTTATTCAAAGATTACCTGGCCACGCACGGTAAATAGCTTATATACTGTATATCTTACACATTCAGAAGACACCAAACAACTCAAACAGTACTTATTTTGTGATTGGCTTTGATATCTTTATCAAATCATAAATGTTATTAATCATTAGCAATGCTTAAATCAACATTATTAACTTCTTCATCAATTGTTTCATCATCAAATTTTGATGATACGCCATTCACCGTTACCGTTAGGAGAGGCACTTATTCCTGCCTGGTTGCATGAACTCGAATACTTTTTCATAGCGTCCAAGTAGGGGAGTAGCAGCTGATTATCTAATAAATCCATCTGGAATTTTCCATTTACAGAGTTTGCTACTGTTCTTTTTTTTTTTTTTTTATTTATATGTTCATGTAAAACTTCATTCATTTTGTAGCAGTGAGAATTTGTTGTCTTTTGTGCTGCTTTTCTGATCATGTGTAAAACAATTACTAATCATGTAACTGATTCAGTATACCATGCCGGGTGTATAAATTATCAATAAGGAGAGTGGTGTGAAAGTTGGCTTGTGGAAGGAGTTTTGCATACTTGGCAACAGTATCTTTGATGTATATGACATATTTCCTTTAGCTATTACAATTTAAGGATAAAATTGTAATACACGAGTATACTAAGAATTTGTCTCTGGTGTCATCTGAAATCCTTCTACTGCCATTTGTTGGTGAACCCTTCTCTGGATACCATACCTCCCATTGAATGTATGGAAACTTAAATTAATACCGTCAAAGGAAAAATAGGTCTCAATCTCTACAAACATGATGTATGTTTAGTGTCAGACAGGTTTTATAAAACAAGTATGAAACTTGTGCTGACATAGTACACGCTTGACACGTAAAACCTTCCCAACCCAGAAAGGTTTGTTTATTGTTACATGCAATTAAGAATCAACTCATGTAATTAATTTGAAAAGACTTGCCCATTTAGGAGCACTGTTAATCACTTTTCATAACATGAGCCAAATAAACGGCTCATGTTATGAAACGAATAAACGGCTCATGTTATGTACATGCAACACGAGGAAGTTGAAAATAATGCAGTGCAATATACAATTTTTAGGCTTGACTGGATACATTTTTTGTAAGTATGAGAAATAATGAGGCAGAACATTTACCTATTTACCTACTTTTTTCAACAATGTTCGAAACAGAATCTTAACATCCAAAATACAAAGCTATTTTACAGTACCACCAAGATGCTTCTGTAAATCAAGCCGTATGCCACATTACTCTCAATACGTCCAAGATAAATCAATTAACCCAACATCAGCATCCATTGGCTTTATTTTATAATAAACCATATAATAAAGATTTTCCCCTCTTCTAACCTGTTTGCAAAATGTAAATAGCATTGCTTTATTCCTTAGTTTTAAACATTACTCTACTAAATAGTCATACGAGTATGAATACTGATGAGCAGATGGTTTAGTTCAACAATCCTTGCAAATATTTGCACCATTCGACTTTTTTTTTTCCTTCTATCTTCTGTAGCATTCCGTCTGCCTTTAAGCCTTTATATATTACACTTATTTTCATACACCTGTAAATAGTTAACCACTTCTACTCTTTACTGTTTTTCCACTATTTTCTAACCTTTACTCATTGCTTCCAAATATTAATTTTAGATTTATTCCTACCATGAAATCATTAACAGCGCACATTACCCATTATCAACTACAGATGCAAGTTTTCTAAATCTCTACCATATTTACTCAATTTATAATCTCATCCTACAGAGGGTTTTTTTTTTTTTTTTTTTTTTTTTTAAGGAAGAAGCTATTTAACATTCTGTAGTCTTAGGTGTAACCAGACTTGATAACACTAAGTCGTTCCATTGTTCTTATTCAATTTGCCTTACACTTGGCTATTTTTGAATTATTCAATTTTCCCAAGCCTTACACGTTAATATGGCCTTTGTATTTTCACCTTACATGGAAATCAGAATACAACCCACAAGTGAAAAAAAAAAAATCCCAGAATGGCAGTCTTTTAAAATCCCCTATCGAAAACTAATTATATCGAGATAAAAATCGTTTCCTTTCTTTTTAAGTTGACTCTTACCGTTCTAGTTTGTTTTAGATTATATCTTATTTATGTTCTTTCGTAATACAAGATTATATATATATATATATATATATATATATATATAATAGACATATACATACATACATACATACATACATACATACATATGTAAAATGCATATACAATAACACCTTGATTCCTGAGTACCTTGGAATACCGTACATTCATTTTGATATACGTTCGGTCCGTGAGCAAAAATTTCGTCAGTATTTTTTTTTATGGGAAAATACTAATGAACCTAACACGCGCTGTGCAGAAAACAATAAGCCAGCATCCATCAACACCTAGGCATTGTTTAAGCGATTCTTACACCATCTTGTTTCGCACAAGTAACAGAAAAAAATTTATGTACGAGTGAATGATAGCATGGATCAGAATGGTTAATGTCACACATGCATTTACAATGTAAAGTACGTAATTCTTAATCAAGATAGCAGGTGTCACTAAAGTCAGGTCTGCTTTGGAAAATTGAAATTTATGGAGATTGCTGATTTCTTTGCAAATAAATGCATCGATTTTGTCTATTACATGTCATAAATATAAATTATTAACATAGAATCCAGTTTTATAGAAGAAAGATTTGATAACAGTTGAAATATAAGATTTGGTATGTAAAAAACTAGGTGCATTTATATGCAAAGAGATCTACAAACTTTATCAATTTTAATTTCTTAAAGCAAACTTGACTTTAGGAACACCAGATTTCTCGCTTAAGAA
>NC_090764.1:32446899-32459399 GCF_036898095.1 Palaemon carinicauda
ATGTTATGCAACGACCAAATAGCAACACTGTTGGCTAAATGTAAAGCAAAAATGGGATTGTTATTCAGATTCCTTTAAAACAAGAAAAGCTGAACACATGATTATGCTTTACAAAACTTATGTACGTAGTACACTCGAGTACTGCAATGTGATATGGTACCCACACTACCAAAAGGATATTGCGCAAATAGAGAGTGTACAAAGGTCCTATACTGCTAGAATAGAAGAAGTTAAGGACTTTGACTACTGGGAAAGACTGCAATTTTTAAAACTATAGTCTAGAAAGGAGAAGAGAACGCTACATGATAATACAAGCATGGAAGCAAATAGAAGGAATTACTGAAAACATCATGGAGCTTAAAATATCAGAAAGAGCAAGCCGAGGTAGATTAATAGTGTCAAAAAATATTCCAGGTAAACTAAGAAAGGCGCACAGAACATTAATCCACTACGCACCAGCATCGATAATGCAGCGACTATTTAATGTGCTGCCAGCTCATCTAAGAAACACATCAGGAGTGAGCGTAGATGTGTTTAAGAATAAGCTCGATAAATACCTAAGATGCATCCCAGACCATCCAAGACTGGAAGATGCAAAATACACCGGAAGATGCATTAGCAACTCTCTGGTGGATATACGAGGTGCCTCACAATGAGGGACCTGGGGGAACCCAAACAAAATATAAGGCAATAAGGTAAGGCTCTCTCTCTCTCTCTCTCTCTCTCTCTCTCTCTCTCTCTCTCTCTCTCTCTCTCTCTGTTATATATATATATATCTATATATATATATATATATATATATATATATATATGTATATAAATATATATATATATATATATATATATATATATATATATATATGCATTTATATGTAAAATATGTGCAAAAGTATATGTATATTTATGTGGATAGGGTTATATGTGAATATATGCATGAATGAGTAGGCCTATATGCATGTATATATATATATATATATATATATATATATATATATATATATATATATATATATATATATATATATATATGTGAAGTATGCATATGAATGCACATGTAAATATATATGCATGTATATTTTTGCATACACATGCATAAGCTTAAAAACTATATAAGATAAACGCATATTAATATGCAGAAATTTTAGGTAACTATTGGCAAAGCCTAAAAGAGAAAGCACCTGAATTTTGAACACAACTATATTTATAAACACATCTATATATGTGTGTATATATGTACACACATATATATGTGTATGTGTATGTGATATAAATGGAACTAGACAAAGAATATGAAAGAACAAATAGAAATGTAATGAAGAGGGTGGAGGGTTTATTTGGTGTGTATTGTAAAATGTTGGGGGCTGTGTATTTGACCATGTAAAAGGCAGGGTAGCTGGTATTTTGTTAACGTAACAACATTGATTGTTGAAAGGAAAGGGAAACAGCATAACCTAATGGTGTAATTGCAATGGTTTCAATAAGAGAATATTAAAAGCAAATGTGAGCAAAAATAAGGTTGAAATTAGCAAACGAAAATCAGAAATCGTGAGCAATGAATGTTGATATTCAAGAATTGGAAATGTAAGCAATTGGTTTGTATAGGAACTTGCGGGAAAATCTAAAATAATATTAGGATGAGGTAAGAGCAAGTCATGGGAATATGGATACATAGTATGTGTAAAAGATTGGAGAAAAACTTGAAGCGACTAATGCAGTCAGTGTGTAAATTGAGCTAATACTACCCTTTTTTCGCGGTGTATCATGGATGCTGGATTAAAATAAAAGAAATGAATGTGTGAATATTATAGGTATAGGTAAAATGTGTAAAAGGTGACATAAGTGAGACGATGAAAATTGTGTATTAATAGCATTGGAATTAGTAAATTATAGTGATAAATATTCCGATTTACACTATAGAGAAATAATTTAAATACCATAAATAGTTTGTTATTAAAAAAATATAAAACCAAGATGAAATTTTAAAGGAACAAAGAAGGTACATAATAAATCTTCTTAAGATCATGCAGTTATTCTTCATTGCCTGACACAGCAACCACTACTACAGCAAATTTAGAAATATGAATATCACACCAATTTAATCTTTGGAGTTTAATAAGACGCAATCAGAAAACTTACGAGCAATTATTCTTAGATTTTTTTCATGATCTTAGTAACATGAAATATCAGTAACATTACGGCAATTAGAATGCAGTTAGGAAGGAAATAGTTTTCATACAGTAGCGCTTTTGGCTAATGGAAAGTGCCAGAACAATTCTAACCGAAAGAAAGTTATGTTATTGCAAGAATTTAAGTAAAAAAAAAAAAAAAAAAAAAAAGGATGAGTAACCTTTATGAGAATTTCGGGGAGCGTTTTACGTACAGTGCCCGAGCAAATACCACTGGAAAACCTAGAGAGAAATTATCTTAAAAATTGCGGTCTTAATCTTAACACTGAGGCTATTATTGCTACTAAGTCTAAAATTGGACTTAAAATGAACCCAAGAGTTCGAGAGTACCTAGCATTTCTTTTAAAGTTTGTAGTTATTTCCATTCACATGACTTATTAACACAATCTAATGAGGCATAATATCGATCCTCCTTTTTCCTTTTATTAACAATAGTTTGGTAGCTTGGTGGTATAGTCGATGATTTATTCTGGAAAGCCCGAATTCCATTTGGCTCGGGAGGAGAGAAAGGACTCGTGTTTGATCTCTTCATTGGATGGCCAAGAAGCATTAGCAGTCAAACAAAGGATTGGGGAGAGAGAGAGAGAGAGAGAGAGAGAGAGAGAGAGAGAGAGAGAGAGAGAGAGAGAGAGAGAGAGAGAGAGAGTTTACGCAGAAAATGAGACGTTTGTCTTAATAGGTGCATTTAAGATCACTTTAAAAAGGCAAAGATACAAACCCATTAGGAATTGTGAAAGCATAATGGTTTTATTGAGGTTAACTGGTATGAAGAAATGAACTAAGATGGCAAAAAAAATTCAGTGTTTAACGTAAAGAAAATCTATCCATTGTTATATTTGATTAGATCTTTAAGTAGTCGTTAGATAATCTTCATCGCATTTGTACAATAAAAGAAATTGAGATGACGTCATTATTTCCTACTGTTTATCGTTGAAATTAAAAAAAAAAACTGTTATTTGCAATAAATCCTCATCTAAGAGAGCCTCATCGTCCAATGAGAAAATCAGACTCAGAGACAAGAAGCAATGAAACTGAAGCGATGAAACTGAAGAATGAAATAATGTCTGGAAAATAGTTATAAAAACCAAGATTCGTGGTAAAATAAATTAAGGAGATTTTCCAGTGAAATGATATCATATGGAAGATGAATAAAAATCCACGAGACTAGCAATACCTCTATTAATGTTACCTCTATTAATGTTACGATGAATATTACTCCCAACTTCATATTGAAAGAGGAGGATGCACTGACTAATTGTAATAAGGATATATGTGATCCTAGCGGTACTAGTTATATTATGAAAGATGCCTGACAATTGTGTATATTTTCCAATAATATACACCCATACATATCATATCTGACCATGCCACGGCAATAGCCAATCTAGAGCAGTTTTGGCAGTTTCTAAAGACCGTTCTTAGAACAGGCAGGACCTCTCATACATCTGATTAATATAAATAAGTTACAATATTTATAGATCTAAATAGATACTGTAATTTTGGAAATATTTAGATAATGGCTCTCAATTAAAAATTAATTTTTCTCCTTTGCTCATTGTATCATTAAACAAAGCATCAAAGGCATGTTTCTTTTTATCTGTAAAATATACTTAAGAGTAACATTACTCTATTCTCAAAATAACAAAACTAGTATTTATACAAAGTTAGGTAAGTTGTATCAGCTCACACTGATAAATCACTACATTTGATGCAACATACTGACTAAATCAAATAAAGAGTTCAAACTTTTAATGTAATAATAATTAAAATGGAGCCTACTTTAGAAGAATATTGATTGCCATTAAACTAATGTCGACTTCATTGTCATCAAAACGATTCTATTTCTTTTAGCCATTACAACTTGATTTTACCGAGAGCTTTATAGGAAAAAAAATACCTTCAAACTTAAGAGTCTCAGAATGGGAGTTTGAAATCTCCATAGATGACCTCTCATATGGAATGTAGGTGTATTTGTTCATTAAATAATATCATATTAGTAGCCACAGTTATATTATATAAACAATATTTCACACTGGATAGGGCCATTTTAATTTGAACATAAAGTGACTCTACTTGCATTTTGACATATTCTCTAGTTTCTTTTTTGCCAAACGTCGTTAGGAATGTTGTCAACAGAAAGTACTTAATAAAGAAATATTGTTACTTTTTGTAGTACCCAACACTTTAAGTGTAAACTCTTCACTAAAAAAATTGAAATATTTTACATAACTCATGTTTGCACGAAAACTTTCAAAGATATCAATGTACGATCCTTTTCTATCGCATAGGTAAATAAACTGCCTGTTCTTTGATATATAAAGTATCAATACGAGTTAATTTCTCTTGGATTAATTTATCATCAAAGTGCAACATATCTGAAGTAAAAGTCTAAAACCAGTAACATTAACCCAGGCATAGCTATCTCGTGTTCCAGTGAGCTGGAACTCCATTTTCTCGATGTCCAAATGCACATGAGAAGGTTTGGGTAAAGAATCTTATTTCCAAAAGCAATATAAGAACAGAACGCTTCTTTATGTCACATATATTGAGGGAGACTTGGCATTGCCTCTTAGTATTCCGGAGATCTAGAATACAATCTTCATGGAGCCGAGGGAAGAATTCCGCTCAAAGTGTCTTTTATTTAATTTTCGAGGAAAAAAAAATTGAAAGTGATTATACACTTGGTCTACTTCAAATTGCTTTGACACAAGCCTTGTAAAAATTATAAGTAAAATAACAATATTCAAGAAGTTCTTTACTGTATGTCACAATCGTGTTGCATACCTATCTCTATGTTGCGTAGAAAATGACAAATCTAAAACATATTTGAAAACTTTAAATATGCTAATACTTTTGTACAGGCTTATATTTTGCCTAAATATATTCACAGCTTTATTATGAATTATTTTTTCACGGATTTAAGCAGTTTGATTGGCTTTGTTTTCTTTACTTTAATTATTTCTCCTCTATCAGCCATTTAGAATTTTCTCTTCCTAGACTATTACTGCTTCGATGGTATTTTGTTTAAAGGAAAATAAAGGGTGTTGGCATGAAGGATTACTTTAGCATAAGATTTCGAAATTATTTTGATTGGAAACACCCAATAAATATTAACTTTTGTTTTTGAAATTCGGCATAAATGTTTAAGACATAGTCTTTTTGTTTTATCTATACACTGTTAATTAAAACGTAATTTTAAAAAGGAAATTAACTGTAAAAATATACTGTTCTGAGCCGTATTTCAGTAAAATACGAGCGACCATAATTTTTACCTTACTTTGTTATTATCTTTTACGGGTTGGTGACCGTAATATCACTCCTTAACGTTAATATATCCGTTTTTAAAACATTAAATCCTTGGCAAGATTCATTCCAGGATTTTTACCGTTTTTTTTCACGGCATTTATTTAACAGTGTAGTACAGAATAATAATAGAGATTTTGTTCCTTATTTTTTTGGATATCCCTTTGAATGAGAAACAAGTGTAAACACGATTTTAAACCAAAAACTCTTCAGATTACTTATTTCCAAAATTCGATAAATACAGAAGTAGTGAATTGATAGAATAAACGGAAACAAATTATTAATCCCTTTATTCAAAGCACCAGTAAAGGAACTTAATAAAGTTAGATACTAACATTTTGTGTCGCCTGATTTTCAAAGGAAAAAATATATTCAAAAATCAAACAGTAACAATTTCAAGTGGTAAAAACACTTGGAGAGCGCAGACCTCCGCCATGGCGGTTAAGTTCCGGATGGCGATCCGGATCACTACCAAAATCTAAGTTAACCCATTTCTGACATATCCTGAAATATCCATTAAAATTCATCCGTAACTTTTTGAGTTAGGCCGGTGATAAACAAACCAATAGCGAAACATAGGTGAAAACAGCCTCCTTTGTAGAGGTAATAACATGTTCCCTTTTCTTTCACTATTTCATCATTCCCTGGCGGATATAAGATAATCTGAGACACTTTCATTTGTTTACCTTAAACCCAAGGCACAATGCTGCCTTGATAAGATTGTTAAAGATGCAAATAAAAACATCAGGGAATAGTTAACGTAAATTGCGTGATCTTATCACAATGAAAAGAACACTTAGCAACAATTAGTTGTTCAAAAGTCTTTGAAAACACTTAGCAACAATTAGATGTTCAAAAGTCTTTAAAAACACTTGGCAACAATTCGTGTTTCAGAAGTCTTTGTAAAGATGAGAGTTAAAACAAGACAAGAAGAAGAAATAGAGGCAGTCTGACAGAGAGGTAGAGATACCGGACTAATTTGTATGGACTAAATTTGTATACTAGCACCACGTGACTGGTAGACTTCAAGTTCATTATACAAATTTCAATTACAATGTAAATCCGAATATATTACTGAAGGTAGCTTCTTTCATTAAGACCTGTTGTAGAAGTTAAATGTCCGCAATTTTCAAGTGAAGATTTAGGTATGATGTTTGCAAGATAATTGTATTTAAACTTAAAAAGTTATCCTTTTACTCACGGAACACCTCTTTCACAGATTAGTTACTTAAGTAACAATTGCCAAAGCGTCGAGAGAGAGAGAGAGAGAGAGAGAGAGAGAGAGAGAGAGAGAGAGAGAGAGAGAGAGAGAGAGAGAGAGAGAGAGAATACTTTAAGTATGCTTATCCACATCAATCGCTTTATTTTGTCAATTTCTTAATACTTCTGCTACGCTTTCCGATACAAACCGAAAGCCCGTGTCAGGATTCGTACTCGTTTATAAGCGTGTAAAACGAGTAAAGCAGTTACACATATACTACAATGACATACTATGTTTGGGTCAATTCACGCGTACTTAAATATGTTGAATTAAGGTATCAATTTCACATACACTTCAGAAACATTACTTCAAATATTATCAAATTCTCAGTATAAAATTGTGATTAAGGAATAGAAGAATGTTGATTCTAGATTATGAAAGAAATCCTTTTATTTTTATGATGGGATGTAGAAAAATAAATATCTTTTTATTTCATAAATATTTTTACCTGGCAGGACATAGATTGAATGGTAGTAGTCATAGCGGATGCAGTAAGGATTTGCCGTTGGAATGTAATTTTAACACTTAAATCAAACTTTTCTTCGAAGGTATTGAAATTAACCTACGTCTTAATTATGAAAAGATTAATATTACTTTTCAAATTCCGTCTAAGAGTCATGAAGAGATTAATATTATTCTCTAAAATCTGTCTAAGAATTCTAAATACAATCTCTCTAAATGTATCAAATCTTGTTTTCGCATGGAAGCACCTTTTTCGTATAAATCAATATATCAATCTCCTTAATTCAACTTTTTTTAAGGTTAATGCGAAATATTTTTGCATAATAAACTAATTTACATAATCTCTCCCTGTAACAACTTGATTGAATTATTATGTAATCTTTTAAAAGTCATTATTTGCCTTTCCACGCCACTTTTACATAAGTATTTTTGTATTCAATTTCTTTAAATATTTCGTCATAGTTATCGCAAAATAATAGCATCGCAACAATCACATGGTTTTAAATATAGCTAAATTTTACAGCCAATTGCTACTGAACCCTTCTAAATTATCTAATACCACTTCGCTCTGACAAACCAAGCAAAACAGAAATATATATCTTAGGTTCGTCTCAGCCACTCCAAAAATAGCAAGATCATTAGCCTTAATCCAAACGTTCTGAAATCTTTATGTTCCAATATCAGTATCGAGTATCCGCCGCTTTCAGCTATTTTTCAAAATAGAATTCTTTCTTATGGAGTCTTTTTTTGAATCAATGATGTATCTTTTATAGGAGTTCCAATACAGAAAACAGGTATCGAATGATTAGACGCAGCGCCTATTTAATATATCTATCGTTAATATAAAGGTTCACTTTAGCTGGGAATCTATTAACGACCCTTACTTGTCTGTTGCTGGATTTAATTAATTATTAGTTCTGAGAAAGATCTCACGATAACTGTCACACACTATGCAATCATTTCATCTGGCTAACTCTTTTTTTCTCAACTTTCAAACTCTTTGGCCATCTTATGCACTTTCTCCTCACTGTCAGAAATAACACATAAACACCTTCAGACATCAGTCATTCCAAAATCTATCCTCAATTAAGTTTCTGATCTTGATACACGGCACCTATATCCACTTTACTATACCTGACCTCTCGTATATCTCCATTTCAAAGTGTGTACTATTTACTATGCATCTCTATCACTTTTGGAGGATGAGGCACTGAAAAGGTAGAGCCATCTGATTTCTCAAACAGGAGAGGATGACCTGAAAAGGACTGGATGGATGTTGAGGCAAAACTATTACCAAAGAAGGGTCCTAATATTCAAAGAGAGCATAAAGAGGAGAAACACTGAGGTGAATGACACAATTTGTGGACCTACGTGAGTGCGTGTAGCCCCATGAAGAGTCAAATTTGTGGATTTCAGCAAAATCTAACCGAGGAAGTTTACAGATTTTTGAAGTATAATCTACTGTTTTCATTTCCTAAATATGGAACTGAAACCTAATACCAATTTAATCATCGTAAATAACCATGAATATATACGAGTAACTGACACCTACACTAGCCGCAGTGAGAAAAAAAAATGTATCAAAATAAGAATTGCTCTGACTATTTCATTAACTCCCAGTTTAATCCATTTTAAATCCAATACTTAGGTGGAAGTAAAACTTTGTAAGAAACAGATTCAGTCATGAGTTGCAGGGAAGCAATTTTACTAAAAAAAATTCCCCCTCTGAACTTTCCCCCCTCGATGAGGAAAAACACAGAATTTTCTACAAGAAAATGCGAGCCATCAATGCACGGCCAAAACAAGAGAAGGCCGTTTGTGGTCGATATCCAATTTTAGTAATGGCCGTGATGTGCGTTTAATACAGTGAGGTGTTGTATATTTCCTGCAATAATAAATCACGGACACAACTATGTATTCTTTGATATCTACATTTTACGGTGTGATAAATATATGCAATAATAAGCAATATAGAACTGATATCTCCATTTTTAAACACAAGTAACGAAATTTGTTATCAGAGGATTTAATATATAATCTCCTAAATAACGTTTAAAACAAAGATAAAATTTCATGTAAATGGGAAACGGTAATTAAAAATATTAAAATTATGTGTAATTTCCAGAAAATTTTTCGACAAGTAACCAAGAAAAAAAAAATGAAAAAAAAAATGTGCTGTAAGTTCGTTATGCAAAGGTAGGGTAATTAGTAAATGGATCTTCAAAGATACAATTTGAAAGATGTCGGGAAAGAATGTAATCCTGTTTTGTTAATTAACATTCAGTAACACCTCTAAGTGTAAAAGTTAGAGGAGCGGAAGATTAAAACGATGGAAAAGTGGTATGGGGGTTGGTGTAACATTAAGAATCCTCATGGCTAAATAATAACGTACTAGGAATTATGGATGATACTACGTAACATTTTTAGGGAGAATGCAACCAAGTGATTTGCCCGGATGTGTACAGAATGTTTGGAAATGAGGAACACGTTTAGGATAGCTGCCTGAGGGACATAAGCATTGTTTTGTATAAAGTAAATAATCATACCAGTGGTTTTAAGCTTTACAAAAACACAACATAACTTAGCATAAATGGGAAGGAATTTAATGGGGATTTGCTCTAGTAAATAAAACAAAACCATAGAAATGCTAAAACAGAAATTATATATATTCACCTATATATATATATATATATATATATATATATATATATATATATATATATATATATATATATATATATATACATACATATATATACATATATATACATATACATATACATTTACATATATATATATATATATATATATATATATATATATATATATATATATATATATATATACTATATATATATATATATATATATATATATATATATATATATATATATATATATAGGGTTGCAGTTGCTTATGAATTTTATCTAGAAATTATAAAATTAATGTAAAAAGTAACCGTACACAAAATGTACACATAAACATTAAATGATATTAGAAAAGATGCTATGTGACACCAATCTGCTGAAGATGTTTGGGGAAATAAACAACTGTGTGAAGGGGTGACTGAATTTAATATCAAGAAATTGAACATCATAATTTGTATATAGGAAAAAGGTACTGAAAGGTTTAGTGTGCAATATGTTTCACATAAATGGTCCACTATATTACACGAGTGGCATATTTGAAATGGTTTTCCTCCTGACCGAGAAGTGGATGGGTTGGTGAAAAGGGAGAGTATTAAATAAGACAGAGGAGAGTGGAAGGCGACGTTGATTAAAGTTGCGGAAAAAGTCAAAAGAAAGTAATTCTTCTATTTCCTCAAACTATTTTATTAAAATGACCCTGGAAAAAACATAAATCTGAATGAGAAATATATGAAACTCTTCCTCACTCGTTAAGATTCACACGCATGGTAGGTTGGTATAGTGTATTGTGACGAAGGAGGGAGAAGGTTGTGAACTCAAAGGCAGGATGCAATCAACTGAGTTGTTTATTAAGGAACACTCTTCTTTATATACAAAACCTCAAGGCAACAGGACATAACATGTTCGAGAGACAGACAATGTCACAGAGCAAAACCGGAGACATGATCATTCAGGTTCTTTTTAGTGCGAGGGAAGAGCGCAGATACAAGCATAATATATACAAAAGGAATTATGTACAATTGTTTGACACACGGTTGGTACATGGATCCCCCTCTAAAAATGACATACTGAACATGTTAAATAGGTGCCCTGAATCTGGAGGGGTAGTAGTAAAAACTGCGCCGATTAGCGGCAGTGAGTGGCTGTAGAAGTCGTTGGTTGGGGTGCGAGCGAGTGGTGGATGATGGTTGGCTGTGTTGCCGCTCCGGCTCGTCACGGGGTAGGCGAGTGTGTCCTACAGCATTCATAGGCGGCGTGTGTGTCCTACGGCATTCATAGGCGTGTGTCCTACGGCATTCATAGGCGTGTGTGTCCTATGGCATTCATAGGCGTGTGTCCTACAGCATTCATAGGCGTGTGTCCTACGGCATTCATAGGCGTGTCCTACGGCATTCACGTCAGCTTCGGTTGAAGTTGAATAGGTGTCCTCTTCGTCACGAGTGGAGGCGTTGATGGAGGTTTGAAAGTCATGAAGTGGGTTCACATAAGGAGGAGAGCCGTCTGCGGCAGGTTGCATGCGAGTGATACTGGTCATTTTCCCGAGGGTGAGCGAAGCCCTTTGGTCCCTCAACGGTTGTTGAGAGAGCTGAAAAGGCGTTGCTATACGGGCGGCTGGCGACGGCGAGAACTGCTGCAGAAGGTATGCGTTGACGGCGTCATAGTAACGGTGAGAGGTGTAGGGGGGATGGGGAGGCGGGAGGAGCGAGTCACTCCGGGGTCACCAATGTGACGGTGACGAGAGAGGGTTGAGAACTCAAAGGCAGGATGCAATCAACTGAGTTGTTTATTAAGGAACACTCTCCTTTATATACAAAACCTCAAGGCAACAGGACATGACATGTTCGGGAGACAGACAATGTCACAGAGCAAAACCGGAGACATGATTATTCAGGTTCTTTTTAGTGCGAGGGAAGAGCGCGTACACAAGCATAATATATACAAAAGGAATTATGTACAATTGTGTGACACACGGTTGGTACAGTATATGCAGATCTTGGGTTAGAGCACAGGTACACTACCACATCGTGTTATGAATACCGATAAAATTTTATTTGAGCTCATATACATCTCTCTCTCTCTCTCTCTCTCTCTCTCTCTCTCTCTCTCTGCATGTATATATATATGTATATATATATATACATATATATATATATATATATATATATATATATATATATATATATGTGTATAGTGAACACACACATATGTATACATATGTAAATATATGTATATATATATATATATATATATATATATATATATATATATATATATATGTATATATGTATATACACATACATATATATGTATATATAATATATATACAGTATATATATATATATATATATATATATATATATATACATATATGTATATACATATACATATATGTGTATATATATATTATATATAAACACAAATATTACATATACATATATATAAATATAAAATCATGGATATTTATATAAATAAAAAAAAGAAGTCAGTAATAACTTTAAATACGATTCCTACTCTGCTGTATTTAATTATGTTGAATTCCAGATTTGAACTTAGAATCGAAATCAATCCATCTCTACATTACAACTTATTAATAAATGCTCAACGCTTAGCCATTTCATGGTAACTTCGTCGCTAAAAAAA
>NC_090764.1:32466899-32469399 GCF_036898095.1 Palaemon carinicauda
GTAGCTCAGAATACCTTCGATTTTCCAATTGCATTATTGGAATCATGCACATTAGGAATAGTCATTTATGGTATCTGTTAAAGCAAAGCATAGTACACTTTGACATTCAAAAGCTTCGAAAGCTTGGTCCACAGTTTATTATCTTTTGCACATCCAATTGTAAACAAACACTATTCGTACATGGAGATATTATGCTTAAGTATCCAGAAATAAGTATTATCTAAAAATCATAAAATTACTTCGCTCATGATTTTCAGTAAATGGATTATAAAAATAAATCATCTAAAATTTTCATTTCCTGATACAAAAAAAAAAGAAAAAATGCTTTTAAAGTGTCCTGCCTTGTTGCATAGTATATAACAGATTCTATCACAGCATCACTCCATTTCCGCCATTACGAAAATTGGATATCGACCCTCAAGCGGCCTTCTCTTGTTTTGGTTATGGGTTTGTGGCTCACTCTCCTTCAAAAAAAAAAAAAAAAAAAAAAAAGGTCTTTCTTGAGCAAAAATATTTCAGAATACAGAAAAAGGGGAAGCAAAAATATTTTGGTTGCTTCTCATGAAGGGATTCGTTACGGATACACTCTTTCTCTATGTTTCGGGTCCAACTATGCCAGAAAAAAAAAGTAAAAAAAAAAGAAGGAAAAAAAAATGATAGACATAAGGAGAATCCCCTGCGGTGTTTCAGGCCAGAAACCTATTTCCTTTTAATTTCTCAAATTTCCATGGAGGCTAATTCTACATTTGAAAGTTTCCAGCTCCTTGATAACAAAAACACAAGCATAAACGTACGACATCAATATATATGTGTGTGTATGTATGTATATATATATATATATATATATATATATATATATATGTATATATATATATATATATATATATATATATATATATATATATATATATATATATGTATATATGTATATATATATTATATAATTTCTAAAGAGATAGAGATTCAAATTTTAAGGAAAAGGTTCAAGTTTATATTCTTGTTTTTACTTATCAGTCTGTGTGTCTGTTGGTTTGTTAGTTTGATAGCAAGGCTGCAAAACAAAACATGTATAATACATAAACTGGTTTTTCCCTCTTTCATACACCTATTATCTATGGGATAGTAACAGTTAAAATTCAGTTCAATAATTTTTATGGAGGCAAATTTTTCTTTTTGAAAGCTACTAACGCTTAAAAAAATACATATCCATGATCGTCCGAGACATTATCATATACAGTGAATATCTAAATAATACAGATTCCGATATTAAAAAAAAATGATTAAGTCTATAGACTTGGATTTACTTGTTAGTCTACATAGCAAAAAGTGCATAATCCATAAATCAACAGTTAAGATTTAACTAAATATACCTCCATGCTTCTGGAACCTTTCGGCTAATACAATGAAAGAGATGATATTTATAATTATTAAAAAATAGTTTTCCTACAACATTATGTTGACGTCTCACCATACAACTGAATCTTACTGGTAATCTTATTAGTGCAAAAGGCATTTCATCAAATCACATTTGGACGTTGTTACAAAATCCAATGTCTCGGCAAGTGTATTTGATGCAATTATTTCAGTCAACGTAACACGTTAAACATTCTAACATTCATGATAACCATTTCTGCATTTTCCGTTTTAGATATTCATTCTTAAATAAGAAATGTTTTGAGGATAGTGACAGCAAGTGACTATTGATTGAAAATTAAAATAATCAGCATTTGAAGATATGAGTGAAATATATAAAGACAAGTTATTATTAAGCTATCCTGCCGTTTATAATTTAGGCGTTCATTCTAGTTTTTATGAAAAGAAAAAAAAATAAAGAGGGATAATAATATACCCTATACTCAAAGCTAATTAAATTCAAAGCAAGCGAAGAAATCGACCTACAACATTCCACTCAACGAAAAAAAAAAGAATATTGTCGTATTTGAACCAAAATTCCAATGAGAAAGACCTTTATTCCAGAGGAAAAGGCTGCATTTACGCATACCTAGACAAGGTCACACAAGAGCCCCATAGCAAAGCCGGCCTGCAGCAGGGGAGAGAGCATCATAAAAACATCGAAGGGGAATGACACATAACACTCATCTCTCCTATTGAATCCACTTCTATGAAAAAATGGGCGAAGGGAAAAATAAAATTGGATCTTGAATTTTGAAAGGGGAGCACGGCTGCTGGAGGCCCGGATAGGGGCAATTGCTGGCGGGATGTTTAGAGGGAGAGGAGAGAGAGAGAGAGAGGATAGGGTGAGGGTGTCAGGTCGCAATGGAATGGTGGGAATTCAAGAACGGAATAAAAGTGTGACATTGACATTCCCATTTTATGGACTGGCTTTCATGCGCCATTTCATTTACACTGGATGTATGGAGGAAGGAATTTATGAAGAAATTCTCATCTATCTTGTGAGAAATATAGGATTAATGAGAATGTACTGTACTTTTTAAAGACAATTTAAAATAAAATATGTTCTTCAGATAGCTGTAATAAT
>NC_090764.1:32474399-32491899 GCF_036898095.1 Palaemon carinicauda
ATATGTCAACCTGCTCTAGAGACGAGCATTTGCACCAGCTTAGAACTTTGCAAAGTTCCAATGATTCAACTATTTGGTTGAAAGGAAGGTCATCCCTCAAATTTGTTGCAACCGGAATGAATCTTTCAGAATACTGTAGTACTGATCCTCATGAAAGTAAAGACAAGCCTTAAAACTAACAACAGGCTCATTCCCTTTATACAACCGTAACCTATGCACATAGTGAAGCTACCTTGAAAATTAATGCTATTCCAATCGGCTAGATTTTATTTTTATCTTGCAAAAGAAGAGAACATCCGGGATAGCCAGCTCAGTGTTAATTATTAACAAAATTGAACCACGATTATGCGTTTCAATCAAAGGTCTAACGTTCCTTGTTTTAATGTTTTAACCCAGAGTCAGTCAATGTAGGTCCAGACAATATTCAGAATTAAGCGTAGCATCATTTATGACTTGCTTACAGCCTGACTCGGAAGCAAAGTCCAACTCTCCTTAATCTTAGCAATCAAGGGGATAAATGAAATTCAACCAATCCCTTTAGTGAGCTTTGAAATTAAAGAAAAACACAAAAGAAGGCTTTATATTAGATTCTTTTATCTTAGCCGATATGGTATGAAAACAATATAAAAGTTTCATATTGTAATAAAAATAGTATTGTCTAAAGCTTTATTGTGCTGGGTGAATGGGCAACGCAAGATGTTCTGCCTGCAAGAAACCTTCGTGACAGGAATTTCTTGGTTTCCACATTCATAGTAGGATTTATGAGAAACGTTTAAAAAATCAAGAGTTTCCTGAAATCTTTAAGAAAACAAAGTTCCTCAACATAAAGAATTAGGATCTAGTCTGGAAGAAACTTCAATGTCTCTAATATAGACATGGGGTTCACCAAAGTTATGATAATTTTAACGAAAATAGCACAACCTCAGTTGAACTGATCCGGGATATTACTCCTTTTCTTAAACACCAAGAACACAAAAATAATATAAACACGACTATATACCGAATATATGAAAACATTTGTGGTAAAACTGATCAATATGGCAGAGCTGACACAACATACATGGCGCAGTTACCTAAAAGAACAGAATGTAGGACAGTAATGGGGATTTAAATAGGACAGACGAAGATTAGAAAAAATAAACGTCTTTATAAGCCACGGGGCCTGCTTGATCCTTCAATTATTATAAGGAAGACCCTAGCAGGTTTTGTACATGTACAGTAAACACTATCATAGAATTTCCAGTTTGGTGACAATGCCTCTCCTAAAGAATACAAGATTGATATTTAGGTCTATTATTACATTATGAAATAGAGCTGTGGAGAATTGTAAAAATATAATATTCTTCCTTAACTACTACTACTACTACTACTACTACGAGAGAGAGAGAGAGAGAGAGAGAGAGAGAGAGATGCACTTACACGCGCATATATATATATATACACACACACACACACGCACACACACACATATATATATACATATATATATATACTGTATATACATATATATATATATATATATATATATATATATATATCTATCTATCTATCTATCTATCCATCTATCTCTCTATCTATATATATATATATATATATATATATATATATATATATATATATATATATATATATATATTTGTGTGTGTACAATATATAAGCTTACGTGTGTGTTAAAGACGACGTTTTCGTATTCCTGACTATAAGAGTAGAGTGAAAGCTAGAAATGGGGAGGAAGGCAATTTGAGATCGAGGCCTGATAAGCAGGACAAGGACAGAATCTCTATGGATAAGAGTAGAAAGACAGGAAAATGGTGGAAGCGAGCTTTGATGACATCAAGAGGATTAAATCCTTAAGATAACTAAGATCATATGTAACAGAAGGTAGAGCTATGGATAGGTTGAAGAATGTCAACAAGAATCTTGCACTACAAAAGGATTTACGCGAAAGTTGAAGGAAAGTTCTTTTAAAATGGAGTTAGACCAGCAATGGATTACGTGGCCGAGACATGAACGATAAATATGGTTCAGGAACAGAAAACTCAAGTTTTAGAAATGGAGATGTTGAGATGAATATGAGGTGTGAGGTCACAAGAGGTGATAGGGCCAGAAACAATTCTATTGAAGGGACGGTCAAAGAAGTGGAAGTATCGAAGGCTCCTCAGGAAAGAAGAATACAGTGCTTCGGTTATATTATGGAACCGAAGAGTGCCATGTTTGTAAAAGGGTCATAAACATGGAGGTGGATGGAGGGAGAAGAAAGGGAAGGCCAAAGTTCAGATGGAGAGAGGAAAGAGCAAAAGACGTGGGAGAAAGGACGGGAGGAGCAATACGCGCAGGATATTTTCCCAATGAAGATTTTTACTCAGGGATATTTTCCTTTTTTTTTTTTTTTTTTTTTTTTTTGAGAGCGTCTCATATCATCCCATTTTTCAATTAATACTCCAAGTACTAAGCATGCAAAACACTTAAACTTTACTAGTCAGTCGACGATGGTACAGTATATATAACATATTACTCCGTCAATGTACAATGTACGTACATATATACAAGCATAAACACACACACACACAAATGTTCCTCTTTGACAACCATTCTACTGTTTTTCCCTATTTTTTTACCAACCATTCAACAAAGGATCCAATGCGTATAAAATCATAAATGAGTAATATAATTATTAAACTACATTTTTGTTTTCTATCAGTCACAAAATATATCGATTTCTGTTACTTATGCTGTTACTTTCTGGATGCAATCTGCCTTCAAAATTCCCATCTAATAAATTTTCTTATGACTAAGTACCATACATTTGTCAAAATGCATTCAATAATCTAATTTACAACGTTGTCTATGTAAAGATCTTTTGACCAAGTATTCTCCACCCGCCTTAACACACCAAATTAAGTGACTATCATTTGTATCTTCCACCTCAGCACTGTGAATCGAATCTATTTTAAAGGGCTCTGAAAAGTGTGACAACCAATTTAAATTTATACCAATTGTAAATGCTTATGTCAAAACCCTTTTGAATCTTTCACTGGATGTTCTAACAGGTACTTCTGTTTATCAATTTGTAACCATAAAGGTACTACACTTCAGAACATCCGTTCAGCGACCCCACCATTGATTTTTTTATTTTTTTAAAATTCTTACTTAAACAGCTTTTAGCTTTTCACTTTATATTGAATCTGTCCCAGAAGGTTGTACTTGGTGGTTTTGAATATAGAGGTCAATGCACCCACCAATTTCCTTGATTATCATAATGGTTTTCATTACAAAATGTTTCTGTATTTTGATTAATGATTCTTTTCATTCGATGACTGAATCCTTCATCTGACAAAGTTTGGGAAGCGACGTAAGATTGCCTGTTTAGAACTCAGCCCCATTAAGTTTCTTGATTACAGTTACATACTGCTGTAGTATACCATTCTATGTCCATTGTTCTCTAGTCTTGGATAGTGCCATAGCCTCTGTACCTATGTTACACTGTCTTGGGTTAGAGTTCTCTTGCTTGAGAATACACCCGGGCACATTATTCTATCTAATTTCTCTTCCTCTTGTTTTGATAAAGTATTTATGGTATATATAGGAAATATTTACTTTAATGTTGTTACTGTTCTTAAATATTTTATTTTTCCTTGTTTCCTTTCTTCGCTGGGCTATTTTCCCTGTTGGGGCCTCTGGGCTTATAGAATCCTGCTTTTCCAACTAGGGTTGTAGCTTAGCAATTATTAATAATAATAATATGAATTAATAATAATGTAACTCATTGGACATAGAATAATATACAGTGTTAATTATAAAAATCATCTATGTGATTTCATTGGCAATAAAAAAAAAAAATATACCCACATCTACTACCGTGTCGATAGCAGTCTCCCAAAGCCTGGCAACTTGAATGCTCCCCTGATACAAAGTGTTCTCCTCTCATCTATGTCCATTATCCCTAGCTCCTATAACCGTATTTTGCGGAAAGAATCAACTCGTTTTGTGCCACCCTCCCCGCCCCCCCCCCCCCCCCCCCACACACACAAAAGAGCAAAAAACGCAGCAAACATGTAGCTCAGAATACCTTCGATTTTCCAATTGCATTATTGGAATCATGCACATTAGGAATAGTCATTTATGGTATCTGTTAAAGCAGAGCATTATACACTTTGACATTCAAAAGCTTCGAAAGCTTGGTCCACAATTTACTATCTTACTATCTTTTAGATATCTAAATGGTAAACAAACACTATTCGTACGTAGAGACATTATGCCTAAGTATCTACAAATATATATTACCTAAAAAGTATAAAATTACTTGGCTCATAATTTTCAGTTAATGGATTATAAAATTAAATCATCTAAAATTTTCATTTCCTGATACAAAAAAAAAAAAAAATGCTTTTAAAGTGTCCTGCCTTGTTGCATAGTATATAACAGATTCTATCACAGCATCACTCCATTTCCGCCATTACGAAAATTGGATATCGACCCTCAAGCGGCCTTCTCTTGTTTTGGTTATGGGTTTGTGGCTCACTCTCCTTCAAAAGAAAAAAAAATATTCTTTCTTGAGCAAAAATATTTCAGAATACAGAAAAACGGGAAGCAAAAATATTTTGGTTGCTTCTCATGATGGGATTCGTTACGGATACACTCTTTCTCTATGTTTCGGGTCCAACTATGCCAGAAAAAAAAAGTAATAAAAAAAAGAAAAAAGAAAAAAAATGATAGACATAAGGAGAATCCCCTGTAGTGTTTCTGGCCAGAAACCTATTTCCTTTTAATTTCTCAAATTTCCATGGAGGCTAATTCTACATTTGAAAGTTTCCAGTTCCTTGATAACAAAAACACAAGCATAAACGTACGACATCAATATATATATATATATATATATATATATATATATATATATATATATATATATATATATATATATATATATATACATATATTTATATATATATATATATATATATATATATATATATATATATATATATATATATATACATTATATAATTTCTAAAGAAATAGAGATTCATATTTTAAGGAAAAGGTTCAAGTTTACATTCTTGTTTTCACTTATCAGTCTATGTGTCTGTTGGTTTGTTAGTTTGATAGCAAGACTGCAAAACAAAACGTTGTATAATACATAAACTGGTTTTTCCTTCTTTCCTACACCTATTATCTATGGGACAGTAACAGTTAAAATTCAGTTCAATATTTTTCATTGAGGCAAATTTTTCTTTTTGAAAGTTACTAACGCTTAAAAACTACATATCCATGATCGTTCGAGACATTAACATATACAATGATTATCTAAATCGTACAGATTCTGACATTAAAGCAAAATGATTAAGTCTATAGACTTAGATTTACTTGTTAGTCTACAGAGCAAAAAGTGCATAATCCATAAATTAACAGTTAAGATTTAACTAAATATACCTTTATGCTTCTGGAACCTTTAAGCTAATACAATGAAAGAGTTGATATTTACAATTATTAAAATATAGTTTTCCTACAACATTATGTTGACGTCTCACCATAGAAATGAATCTTACTGGTAATCTTATTAGTGCAAAAGTCATTTCATCAAATCACATTTGGATGTTGTTACAAAATCCAATGTCTCGGCAAGTGTATTTGAAGCAATTATTTCAGTCAACGCAACACGTTAAACATTCTAACATTCATGATAACCATTTCTGCATTTTCCGTTTTAGATATTCTTTCTTAAATAAGAAATGTTTTGAGGATAGTGACAGCAAGAGACTATTGATTGAAAATGAAAATAATCATCATTTGAAGATATGAGTGAAATATATAAAGACAAGTTATTATCAAGCCATCCTGCCATTTATATTTTAGGCGTTCATTCTAGTTTTTATGAAAAAAAAAAATAAAGAGGGATAATAATATATCCTATACTCAAAGCTAATTAAATTCAAAGCAAACGAAGAAATCGACCTAAAACTTTCCACTCAACGAAAAAATTAATATTGTCTCATTTGAACCAAAATTCCAATGAGAAAGATCTTTATTCCAGAGGAAACGGCTGCATTTACGCATACCTAGACAAGGTCACACAAGAGCCCCATAGCAAAGCCGGCCTGCAGCAGGGGAGAGAGCATCATAAAAACATCGAAGGGGAATGACACATAACACTCATCTCTCCTATTGAATCCACTTCTATGAAAAAATGGGCGAAGGGAAAAATAAAATTGGATCTTGAATTTTGAAAGGGGAGCACGGCTGCTGGAGGCCCGGATAGGGGCAATTGCTGGCGGGATGTTGAGAGAGAGAGAGAGAGAGAGAGAGAGAGAGAGAGAGAGAGAGAGAGAGAGAGGATAGGGTGAGGGTGTCAGGTCGCAATGGAATGGTGGGAATTCAAGAACGGAATAAAAGTGTGACATTGACATTCCCATTTTATGGACTGGCTTTCATGCGCCATTTCATTTACACTGGATGTATGGAGGAAGGAATTTATGAAGAAATTCTCATCTATCTTGTGAGAAATATAGGATTAATGAGAATGTACTGTACTTTTTATAGACAATTTCAAATAAATTAATTCTTAAGATAGCTGTAATACTTTACTCACGAAATTAGATTTTTAAAAGGTATGAAGCTTAAAACAATGACTGAGGTTGAATTGGCAATACAAATAATGATATTAGTAAAATAAACAAAAACAAGAAAACCACTATATCGTCAATAATACGATTATCCATCACTCTAACCCTCTATCTCTTTGTACTTCTATCTTTACAGGTTTCATCAATACTGTACATTATAAAGAATAGTCATATAAAATTACCTGCAATGCATAGTGTAAAATAATTAACGAAAAAAAGTTATTACTAAGAGTAAAGTAATAAACAATCTAAAACATTCTAACAAATTCTGCAAGACCGCACTATTCTCAAAGTAATGTTGAAACACAACACTTAGTAAACTACCTATATACTTCTGGGTCAAAAGACTTCATGGTAATATACATACATACATGCACAAACGTACATGCACGAGAGAGAGAGAGAGAGAGAGAGAGAGAGAGAGAGAGAGAGAGAGAGAGAGAGAGAGAGAGAGAGAGAGAGAGAGAGAGAGACGTTTCTAGTCCACTGCATGTTAAAGGCCTCATACACGTCTATATTGATGTCTAGAGTCTGGCCAGTTTTATCAACACGCTGGACAATGCGGAATGGTATTGGTGCGAGACTTTAGTCTGATAGTTCACAGCAACCCAACCTAGTATGGGTAACCCTGACTTGTACAGCTTTGCCTGTTACGGTTATACACCAACTCTTTCGCAACGTTAAGGTATCCCCACTCAGAAAGGTATATATGTTACAGGCAAATTGTGTAACTAGGCATTTCACGAAATGCCTAAAGATTTTAGGAATTCCGTGAAATGACTGATTCACTTAGGGATTTCGCGAAATGACTAAAATTTCCAGGCATACGCGAAATTACTGAAATTTGGGAGTTCTGTACCAACCATGTGTCACACAATTGTACATAATTCCTTTTGTATATATTATGCTTGTATCTTCGCTCTTCCCTCGCACTAAAACGTACATGAAAATTCATGTCTGCTTCTTTCCTCTGTAACATTGTCACTTTCTCGAACATGTATTTTCCTGTTGCCTTGAGGTTTTATATATAAAGGAGAGTGTTCCTTAATAAATACTCAGTTGATTGCATCCTGCCTTTGAGTTCACAACCCTCTCTCGGCACCGTCACATTGGTGACCCCGGATGTCGACTCGCTCCCACTGCCTTCCACCCCCACCTCCCTCGCCCCTCTATCGTTGGTACTATGACGGACTCTACTACAGCAGTTGGCGCTTCGGCCGCCCCATTGAAACTTTCACCGTTCGCCAGCGGAGAGGCATTTGCTTGGTTTCAGCGCGCAGAAGTCCAGTTTCGCATCAACGGCGTGACTCGCTCAACCACCAAAGCAGATTTTGTTCTCACGGCGATACCTGAGGACACCTTCCCGGAAATATCCGACTGGCTTTGTGAGCAAGGAGACACGTCAATAGCGTATGACGCCCTCAAAACATACCTTCTGCAGCAGTACTCACCGTCGCCAGCCGCCCTCGTAGCAAAGCTTTTTCAGCTCTCGCAACAACCGTTGGGGGACCAAAGGGCTTCGCTTGCCCTCAGGGAAATGACCAGTATCGCTCGCCTTCAACCTGCCGCAGACGGCTCTCCTCGTGAGGTGAGCCTACTTCGTGCCCTTTGGATACGCCGTTTACCCGGACCTATACGCGCTGCCATACCCGATGTCGATAGTTTACCCATAAAGGTCTTGATGACCAAAGCTGACGCCCTTATGGACAGCCACTTCATAACCTTCAAAACCTCCATCAACGCCTCCACTCGTGACGAAGAGGACACCTATTCAACTTCAACCGAAGCTGACGTGAATGCCGTAGGACATACACGCCTATGAATGCCGTATGACATACACGCCTATGAACGCCGTAGGCCTATGAATGCCGTAGGACACACGCCTATGAATGCCGTAGGCCTATGAATGCCGTAGGACACACTCGCCTATGAATGCCGTAGGACACACGCCTATGAATGCCGTAGGACACACTCGCCTACCCCGTGACGAGCCGGAGCGGCAACACAGCCACCCATCATCCACCACTCGCTCGTACCCCAACCAACGACTTCTACAGCCACTCACTGCCGCTAATCGGCGCAGTTTTTACTACTACCTCTCCAGATTCAGGCCACCTATTTAACATGTTCAGTATGCCATTTTTAGAGGGGGAGCCATGTACCAACCAAGTGTCACACAATTGTACATAATTCCTTTTGTATATATTATGCTTGTATCTTCGCTCTTCCGTCGCACT
This sequence comes from Palaemon carinicauda, assembly GCF_036898095.1. Lineage (NCBI taxonomy): Eukaryota > Metazoa > Arthropoda > Malacostraca > Decapoda > Palaemonidae > Palaemon > Palaemon carinicauda. The sequence goes on from NC_090764.1 coordinate 32,483,257, forward strand.
AAAACGAACGTGAAAATTCATGTCTGCTTCTTTCCTCTGTAACATTGACACTTTCTCGAACATGTATTTTCCTGTTGCCTTGAGGTTTTGTATATAAAGGAGAGTGTTCCTTAATAAATACTCAGTTGATTGCATCCTGCCTTTGAGTTCACAACCCTCTCTCGGCACCGTCACAGTTCTTAATACACACTTTGCCTGATAGAATTCCGGCAAACTGTGTAATTCTGTTTTTTTTTTTTTCTGGCAAACAGTAATTTTATGTTTATTAAGTTTATATAATGTTAGCACGGATTTTTATTTACCAAAAAAGGGTTTTCAAATATAAATTTTCTTTATTTCTGTATATCTGTTAAACATTTTCATATTATTCCATATATTTCATTTTCATATAATTTGTAGCTAGAGTTGTTTCAAGCACAAGTGTTGAATTTAAATTTAACTACCATTTTGTTTGAAATGGCCTCTTTCTTTGATATCTTTCAACTGTGTGAGCAGGTAATCTGATTTCTTTTAACTATATGCGCAGGTAACTTCCTGTAGGTTCATTCTGACTTTGAATGTAGAAGTGATTTTATAGTGCTGATTAATTCACTGGCAGAATTAAACATTTCTCAAAATTGGTATATTGATAGACTTCAAAATGGCAAATGACTTTGAAACTAAGTTTAGGAATGAGTTCTTTCAAAAGTATGATAAACGTGAAAAAAATACTTGTTGCCTAGAGATGTGCATTATTCAACAATTCAAGAGTTGATGCTTGCCTCACAGGATTGGTCCTTAGGCCTTCGTTTTGTTCAGAACCAGAAGAGCTCATCATACCATTCAGGGATCAAGAGTACCCCATACGCTGCTTTGCTTGGAGAGGATCCACATGTTACACTTGCTTCCACTAGCTTGCCTCAGGAGGTCATCGACCGCTTAGACACAGGAGTTGATCTTGTAACACTAATAGCCCAGTCTTCTACTGATCCACCTGAAGAGCCACTCCAGGGATCTGAGCCAGTCATCATCTCCACTCAATACCACAGGCCCTTGATGAGCCAGTCACCATCTATGCCAAGCCACCCCAGAACCTTGATGAGCCAGTCACCACCTTCACTCAGCTACCCCATGTCCTTGATGAGCCTATCACCATCTCCAACACTCCAGTACTAGACTTTCCAACCTTCGTACTTGCGTCATCCCTGCCAGCCCAATTCTATACTTGCCCTCTACCACTCAGTCCAGCACCTCGTATTGCATTACGACACCAATAAATTTCCAAGAACTGCAAGAGGGCCAGAGAGGCTCAAGTATGCCAAGCAGAACGTATGGTCAAACGTAGTGGGATCGACCCTTAAAATCCGGTGAAATAAGGGAAAAGGTCGCTGTGCCAGTTCCACTTGCTGACAGTTGACGGGGGATCCAAGAAATCTTCTTGGAATCATCATGTACAGAAATGAAAATGACTTATACACTACAGGGGTAAAGGCGGGGATACTTACGACTTAATTCACTAGAATTAAATTCAACTTGAGCCCCCAACAATTGTTGAGTGTTGATGAAATCAACCAAGATCAGCAATTATCTATTCGTGAGGCCCTGAAGATAGTCCATTTTGGTGGGCAGGGAATCCTACATTGCAGTTGTGCAAGATTAAGTTAGAAAAAAGTGCAGTATCAACAGGTGTCAATGTTATAAAGCTAAACTGAAGTGTAACAGCCGTTGTCATAACAGCCTTTCCTGTTGCAATAAATAGGGAGTATATTGAGAAGTTGTGTAAAAGTACTTTTGCATTACAAGAAAACATAAATCGCTACCGATTTACCCTCAGCATATGCAATATACCAGCAAATATAGACTATTAAGCTAGAACTTTTATGAACCAGACATTTCACGAAATCCATGGGCTATAAAACAAGTAATTTCGTGTAATGCCTGGAAATCTTAGTCATTTCGGGAAATCCTTAGGTGAATCAGTCATTTCGCGAAATGCCTAAATTACTTGGTCATTTCGTGAAATGCCTGGTTACACAGTTTGCCTGTAACATATATATGTGTATATATATATATATATATATATATATATATGTATATATATATATGTATATATATATATATATATATATATACATATATATATATATATATATATATATATATATCTATACATATACATATATATATATATATATATATATATATATATATATATATATACATATATATATATATATATATATATATATATATGTATGTATAGCTATATATATATATATATATATATATATATATATATATATATATATATATATATATACATATATATATATATATATATATATATATATATATCTATACATATACATATATATATATATATATATATATATATATATATATGTATGTATAGCTATATATATATATATATATATATATATATATATATATATATATATATGTGTGTGTGTGTGTGTGTGTGCGCGCGCGTCTGTGATGTATAGGAATATTAATTAAGATCTTGTTCCTATTTCTTATTATAACTTTTGAATACCATCTTCGTGCATCTTATATCAACTTATCCTATAAATATTGATAAATAACTTTTTGAGTAATCCGTAGTAACTTGTATCTAAACACCATTCATGATTCCATTTAATATCATAACGTTAGATGTTTCTAATTGTCTTTAATTCACCTCTAATGGTACACCATTTGGCTTCAAGTTCTCGACAATCAATATTTAAGTAAATAAGCAATATATTCTTAAGAGATGGTATCTTCTAGTAGCTTTCTTTGGTGTAGGTTGTGATAATTTTTTTTTTCGGAATATATTTTGATTCTAGCTAATTCTGGAAAGTGGAAAAATACATAAGCTAGCGAAGTTACAGCATATTGTACATTCAAAATATCTAACTGAATATCAAAAGTCCCCTTTTATGGAAACTACCTAGAATAATCCATATTTTTCTAGGTGACTCTTTTGCCTGTTTGTCTGATATCCCTATTTCCTGGAATTGAAGGGTATAGTTCCCAAACTCCCAATCTACGAAATTCTTCAGATCTACTCATCCTTCTGGACTTTTAAAGTAAGGTATTTTTTGTTCTAATCATCATACACTTGATACTGTATGGCATTTTACCCATTACATGTTAACAAAGTGCGGTTAAGATATTATAAATATCGTGCTTTAAAACAACTCTTTTACTCGTTTCTGATGCACATGACTTTATTGCAGAAAGAAGTATTTACTAAAACATCAATAATAAACTTCCACTCTTTTTAGCAATTAACGATTGTTTGTACATCTTGTCTATAAATAATAAAATCGCTTCCTATCTAATGCTTTAATAACCAGTACCTTCACTTCAAAAGCCTCTGCAGTTCAAATTTTTCTTTGAAAAAAAAAAAAAAAAAAAAAAAAAAAACATATAAGCAATTTTCGTTACTATGCCTTACTCATTTACATCCCAATAATAAGAGCATTTGTTTAGTAGCATTTTCGACTATTCGCTATTCTACGTCAAATAAACACTGTCTATGCTATGCATTTGAATTTGCAATGCATAACAGAGTAATATTTTGTAGGAACAAAATGAAATGTTTATCAAAATATATATGCATTAAGAAAAATATATACACTCACATATATGCCACGAAAATACATATGATTTAGCTGAATAACAGCTTGTTATTCTGCACATTCATTAATCATGAATGAAGGTGCATTGATGCATATCATTTTTGGGGAAACTGCTACGGGAATACAGAAAGGGATGGCGTATGACACCATGTATTTACATGAATTAATTTCTTTAACAAAAATAGAAGGGGGATATAATGAGATTGTATCCTGAATTTTGTAAAGGGTGAACTGCGGGTGGAAACGTTATAAATACAAACGTATGCAAACTACTGAAGGGGGATCCATGTGACAATGGAATGATGGAATTTCCGATATGAGTGTAAAGCTTCAGTTAACCTTTATGATTACGTTAATGAATTGGGGGAGGGGGTTAAAACATATAAATTTATGACTCTAAATATTTAAATGAGTGATTAAACCACTGATATGTAATAATTCATTTATAGGGGTACTCGTCAAGGGCATCAACAAGGAAAATATTCCCAAAGCGTATAATTAAATAGTGTTTTATTCCAATTAATATTCTAAAAGTACAATAAACTGTTTCCCTGCACTGGTGATAATAATAATAATAATAATAATAATAATAATAATAATAATAATAATAATAATAATAATCGATCTCCTGATCTTCAAAAACTTATCTTGTTATATAGATTAAAGAGTTAAATGAAAAATAAATACGCTGCTCAAAAATTAGAAATATACTAAGCATTAACCTCACCGTTGTTAAAAGAATGTCTGGACGTAAGGGAAAAACAGTTGAATTTGGCGTAAAAACAATATTAATAACACCAGGCTCATACATTATCGTGGATATTGGTGCATATGTTTTCGAGGTGCATTTTATACTTTTCTTTACCATTTTAGATAATATTGAAGTTATTTTCCATCTGCCATACGTATTCTCCTTTCAGGGAGACAACGCAAAAATGCTTCTCCAATCCGGTTTTCAGCAAGTATTCTAGAAATAAAGTTACTATGGTCACCCATCCAATCCCTGACTAAGCTCAACGTCGTTTGAACTTCGTCAATCAAACAATACGGAATTTATAGCTTCACACACTATCCTTCATATCCTAAGAATTCTAAGATGGCTATCGAAACAATGTTAGGCCCTCTTTATTCCTATGCCCTGAGACATCTAAATTTCCACTTAGAAAAAAATTACTTGTTTTCGAGCATTCTTTCTGCATGACTAAACCGCCTGCAAAATGTCTGATTCATCATTTCACCTTTACATATTTCCACTTTCGTACCACCATCTATATTTACTCTTAAATAGTCGCATGAGTCAACCATTTTCCATTGTTTCAGTTACCATGTCAACGTTCATTGCCCTACCTTCCTGGTTCTCATTTAACCTATCAACATTACTTTTCTCATATCTAATCTCAACTTCCTTCTATGCTAACACTTTCAAACTATTTTACGAAATTAAAGATGAAACAAAGCAATTCATAAAAAGGGCTAGGTTAAGTAAAATTTTTAAATCCAATCACGCAAAATTGCATATAAAAATCAGGCTATATATCACTTTAGTGATATATACTAAATTCTGCAGTTGCTCTCCACTATTCTGAATTAGCACTGCAACATATATAAAAAGTCTTTCTATACTCCACTCCATGCACAATTCATTTTCTTAGCCTATAATTTCTCCCTTGTATGACTGTCCATTCTCTCATTTTTTACATCACTAAATCCATAACATGTTCAGCTTGAGAAGTCAAGGAGAAAAATAACCACACCATTGTCTAAGAACCATTCTAACTCTAAAGCAGTCAATTTCCTGCCCACCTATTCTAACACATATTCGCTTTCACCCTAAACCCATTTTATTGCTTTCAACAGAAACAGAAACAATATATTAAGAAATTATGGTTTAATTCCATTTGCTTTATTTGCAGCAAGATATCGGAAGTCACGGATGGGATATAACGTCGATTCCTTCCATTCCTTAGAAAATTTAGGGCTAATTTAAAAACAATTTCTTCAACAATAAGACGGAGAATAGTTATCATTTGAGAAATTTTAAACTGATGCTGTTTAATTTATACTGGACAATAACTAAAATGAACGACTAAATACGGAGAGATATGATAAGATTTTATATACTCAGTGATGAAAATTATACGAAGCAAATGCATGCCATAAAGTAGGAGCATATGAAAAATAAAGATTGCTTGTATAAAACAGTACAGGCTTAACATGTTACATAAACGACAAAATGTAATCAAGTATTATATTAAAGCGTAAGATCTAAAAATGGTAGTACACGTCATATTTTTAGAGTTGATAAACACCTTCATTGACACAGTTAATTTTTCTGTCTGAGCTTGGAAAGAAACGTGGGAGACTAGAGTGAAAATCATAGTTATTGATAAGTTTATTAAATTAACAAAATACCGCGGAATTGTTATACCTAGCCTTTATAAATTCAAATGAATATAGCAAGCTAATTTCTTTTGAGTGTGAGGAATAATCAAAATATCTTACCTGAATAGGAATTGTTCATACAAACATTCACAATTAGAGGGCTAATAGGAGAGTAACAGTCGTTTTAAAAATATATATATAAAAAATAATTGCAATTCTATATATGATTGCTGTTAATAAGGGGCATAGTCAAAATGTTGGAGGCAATGGCTGCATATAAGTCTAATAAAAAAGGGTGCATCATAAAATACACTCCGCTTAAAGAATATCTGCAGCAAAAAATAACAGGCTTAAACGATTGCAACCGGTGTTGCAGATGAGTACATGGACAGTGCCACGGAAACTGCAGAGGATGTTGAGTGACAATATAATTAAAGGAATTCTACAGTAGTATAGTGATAATATCAGCATAGACAATTAAAATAATTTTTATTTTTGTGAATGACATACTACAGCGCAGAAGAAATTAGGGACATGAAAAAAAATGGCAGTCGTTTTTTTTTTTTATTTAAATGGCTTTTCACCGATTGAATTGTCCTTTATCATCATTACAATTATAATTTTCATTTACATTTTGGTACATTTGTTTTCAAAATTATATAATGAGAATAATTGTTATATTCTTCAGAGGCACTGATCCAAGTTTGTTTCTGATTTCTTCCGGAATATTCATTTAAATACTTACACATATGCATTTATATGCATATAAATATATTCATGTGTGTGCATTCATGTATTTTTATACCTACCTACCTACATACATACATACATGTACACACACAAACACACACATACACACATATATAGTATATATATATATATATATATATATATATATATATATATATATATCTATATATATATATATATATATATATATATATATACTTATATATACAGTATGTGTTGTTTCAAATATGGAATAATATAACTTGACAAATGGTTTGAGTGGAAGGCAAAAGAAAAAAAAAGAAAAAAAATGAAAAAAAGTGATTAGCACCATTAACAAAACCCCATAAAGCATGTCATAAGTAGTATGAAAAATCTAATTACTCCGAAAACTTCTTTTGTGGAGAAAACCTTTCATCATAAATCATATAGGCATAAAATGTCATGTAATTATTAGGGAGTTGTTACAATCCAGAAATGTATCATTGCATGTCTGAGGGGGTTACTTTCAGAAAAGCGTGAATGCTATTTTGAGACGAACCAGTACTGTTTCAATATTTGTGTAACACCATCTCGCTGATTAGACGTCAGTATATTTCCTATACAACAAAAATGTTGTGAACGATTCGTTCAGTGTTGGAATGATTGTAACAAATCTTGATATTTATATTATGAGGTATTTTCATCAGAAGAGCTAATATTCGATATTGATAATAAGTAATAATCTTTTTTACTTATAGAGTACATAAATATATCGAAATTAGAAATGCAAAAAAATTTTGCCCTGTAGTCATGCTTTATAGATTTCATTCTCTACAAAATCCTCTACAAATAATTATTTCTAACAAAAAATATTTAAGTAATAAATATCACAACAAATTATTCAGGTACGGTAACATCGTACACCTCCACCATCAACATCATGAGAACCTTATTATTGCTAATTAATAAAAGCAATAATATTGAACGTGACTATTCTTAATTAATTAATTAATGCTATAATGATGTTTTTATCAAAACGGGAAAAGGTGCTTTCTTCATTTAAGGGCAGTTATTATTTGCTGATTTAAATACACTTCTATGTAAATTGTTTGTGAAGCATTAATTCAACGCAATTTATAAGGTCAATTAATATATAGGTTTTCCATTTAACATTACTTACAGAGTGTTTAACTTGTAAGTATAAAAAACATAAGTACTCGTGATTTATCTATCACTTTAATCAACTAAAAATGTGATAAACCTCAGGGAAATACATAGTTTTATTTATTTATTTATTCATATATACATATATATATATATATATATATATATATATATATATATATATATATATATATATATATACGGTCTATGATTCCTCAACGTGGTATTTTTGGCATGTACGTTATGGCATTGGGCTATCTATCATGTTTTATAAAAAAAAAATTGCATTAGACTCTTTTCCTTATTATTATATGTGTTATTTGGTAATGGAGTATTTGGCCATTTCATCATTATGTTTTACTGAAAGTAATTGACTTTTTAAAAGGGTCTCTCTACACCAGTCTTCCTAATGATCGGCATAGATCTATGAAATTGTCAAAAAATAACATAAATATAAATTATATATATTCTAAAAATCATTAAAATCTAGTGGAGTTATTACAGAAATATCATTTAATTACTAAAATATAAATCAACACATTTAATTCAATTCTTAATTATGAGCTAAGCCTCACAGGTATCCGAGCGGTGTTCTTGCTCCTTTTTTGGATACTATTCTTCGTATTTTTTTTTCTGCTCTTAGATATTTTTTCAGGCTTTGAATGTGGTGAATGGCTAGCTACTAAATGCATATCCTCATTTCATCATTCTCTCATTTCAGTTAATGGCTGCCTTTGCGTGGTTTTTTTGTATTGTCTTATTG
>NC_090764.1:32499399-32536899 GCF_036898095.1 Palaemon carinicauda
TGCTCAATCATCTTTGTTTCTAATTACCCTAACAGCCTTACTTTTTCTCACATTAATATTAAATATGAATATTTTTAAATTTTAACTGCAAATATCATTACGCATCCTTTACTCCATTGACGTCTGATTCTATTGAAATATCGGTACATCTTTGTACAATTGCACTATAAAGTATTGCAACAGTTCCTTCAATGTTTTAGATAAAAGGCATATGCCTTATTGGGTAGTTCCCTTCTGTGAAAAAGTGAAACAGAGGCACATTGCTCACTCAAGCACCTGTTTTTTCCCTCGACTTTGCATTAAACGTTTCAGTTGTAAAACTATTCACAGTTTCCTTATTTTATATGTTAACTTTTTATTACTTTGAAATAATCATACTTTAGACTAAAAAAAAGGAATTATCATCTAAATCTAAAAATGTCTCTCGGGCTGAAAAAGGAAAAAAAAACCATTTGGTGCTAATCAGTTAGCTGTCAACGTGATCTAGATCAGCCATAATGAAATCTTCATTACCATAATGTTTATCATAAGAATTAGGCATCGATATAACTGAGCCTTTACGCCTATTTTAAAGGCTGATTTTTATGCTTTCTTCCATAAGCATCTGATAAGAATAAGTATAAACCTATTAGAAGAATGGGCAGTTTATATTACTATGGGCCTACTATGGTTTGAAAAGTAGTCATTACATGTCTGTAATTAGACTGACTTTTATTTCATTATATGCCTATCATAAGAACCAATATGAGTTAGCATAGGCCTGCGGCTATTTGCATTAAAACTGTATTACAGGCATGTTATCGTAACAACTATATCCTAGCATTTACTTTTCATGCTACTCCTTCATGATTGTAAAACTGTTCCGATATTTAAACAGTTTTCAATTAAATAAAAAAAAAGAAATTGGCAGTCTATAAAGCTTATATTGCATTAAAAACTGTGATTATAAATATGACAGATCTATTTTAACGTTGATACTGAACTAATGATATTCGATCACTTTTACCCACTACTCCTCATTTATAGTTTATTTATTTCCTTATTTAATTTATTCTCCTCACTGAGTTATGTTCCCTGCTGAAACCCTTGTCCTTGTAGCTTCCTGCTTTACCAACTAGGGCTGTAACTTAGATGGTAATAATAACTATGGTAATGTCATATAAACATGTTTTATATATATATATATATATATATATATATATATATATATATATATATATATATATATTTCAACACATTGAGGTATAAGTCGAAAAAAGGCTTAAAATCCATCATAGGCTTAACAAAATTAGTTGAATTTACTCAAGTCATTAAAATTTAATTACATTACTCTGAACTAGCAGGATAAAGCCCAATTGGCAGCGGTCTAAATTGACATTGAAAGTGCCTCAACTGAACCGTTTACTTTTGACAGCAACGAAGGGTATAATATATATATATATATATATATATATATATATATATATATATATATATATATATATATATATATATATTTGTGCATATATTCGGGATTCTGACATTCACGATTTTGGCATAAGAGATTTCATAAGTTGGGATTTTGATCGGCACCCATACATTATATATATATATATATATATATATATATATATATATATATATATATATATATATATATATATATAGTATATAAATATATAACTTATAACTATATCTTATTTGCTAACGTCAAATCTTAAACCCGACGATCTGACAAAATAAGATATGCCAAAAACTACCCAGTTTCATTCTATTTGCAAAAAGTAAGTCTTTCTTTTAACAGGTAATCCTTTAAAAGGGTGATAATCTTATAACAGTTGCTAGTTCTGTTCTTATCTAAACATAATGGAGAACAAAATGGAGTATTTCATAATGATTCGGATGAAATATTTGAAAATAGAAAATTTCTTGGATTTTTATTTTCTACCTGTTTTGATTCTTCTTTTTGAATTATAAAAAAAAAAAAAATCTCAAATTACTTAATATACGAACTAAAGAAAATGAATATGATCCGAAGGATATACTTCGCAAAATAATGCAAATATAGTAGTGCAATAGTTACGATATATAATATCCTTTCTTTTACTTTATTCTTGTCATCATCCTTCCATAAAAACATGATACAGCCAGGGTAATAAAAACTTCTCTGTCTTAACCATCTTTGACACCAAACCAGACGCTCTCTCATTCTCACACATACTTTAAAACTTGTACTGACTCTCAATTATTTGTACTAAATACATCAACTCTGCCCACTCTCTTCATGGTATCTGAATTGATTAAATGTTATGTAGCGTATATTTCCCTTCACTATCGTATTTTTCATATAACTTGGTTCTGAGCTAACGTTTGATCTAATTACTGTTGCCCTTGTCTAAATTCACCATCACATTTACTCCCTTAAAGAGATTCTTAAAGAACTCTTACATTATACAGACATAAGTAACACTCAATTTCTGGTCAGCCTTTTGGTCACACTTTCACCACTACATATAGATACACATGTATTTACATACACATGTATAATTTTATACATATGTGTGTATATATATATATATATATATATATATATATATATATATATAGTATATATATATATATATATATATATATATATATATATATATATAGTATATATATATATATATATATATACAGTATATATATATATTTATATATATATATATATATATATATATATATATATATATATATATATATATATATATACATATATATATATATGTATACACACACACACACATATATATATATATATATATATATATATATATATATATATGTATGTATGTATGTATATATATATGTATATATATACATATATATATATATATATATATATATATATATACATACATAATATATATATATATATATATATATATATATACATACATATGTATATACACACACACACACATATATATATATATATATATATATATATATATATATATATATATGTATGTATATATATATATATATATATATATATATATATATATATATATATATATATATATATATATATATATATATAAAGCTGTTTGCAGGTGTATAAATATATAAACATACATCACAGGCAGAAAGATTTGTAATCAATATACTACGATCTCATCTTACTCATAATGCGTTTCGTATTGATATAATATCAAATGACAGACATCTCCCAAACTTTTCATTTAACTTGTCGGAAGTATGACGTGTAGGATCGAAGTTTTTCTCTAACTTGACAGAAACTGTTTCGATCATTTTATTTTACACCATCTGACAATGTTGTCAAAATTCTGAATTGACGTTTTATTCCAGAAGCACAGTAATGGGTCTTACATAGTGAATGAGGATAAAAACCACTTTTTTTAACGGACGTATAATTGTGATAATATACTGTTGCTTATTTCGATTGCATAATGGTGTAACCAAAGATTTCACAAGTCTGTTTTTGGTAAGCTTTTGATAAAATATAATACTAATATTAACATAACCTATTAAAATAAATCCAAGAGATTAAATATAGAGCGAGATAATAGTCTCAAATAAAGGAAGTGATAGCCTAATTAGGTATAATTAAAAAAAAAATTAAGGGTGATAAGATTGACACTTTGAAGTAGGATTGCGTACTCTCGCGGATATCAAAATTTCATTGACATTTCATGTTTGTTTGTTTATTTTTCATTGTGAAAATCCTTCCAATGAAAACCAAGCTAGATTCCATTGCACTAGGTACAGGTGAATATTATATTAACATTGGAATACCAGTTCCAAAGCTACTAGTAAGAAAAAAAATCAAGAGCTAGTCCCGGTTTTACCGAAGCCTCTGGGTGAAACACTTTTCACAAACAGCGGACGGAGACAGCCACTGCCATGCAGATGGGGATTTATAGGTACTAAAGACTTGAATGGCTTCTCCCAAATCAATTTCTCAAGATACCCCAGCTGGACCTGTCTCTTTATAATCTCGTTATGGAATAACTACGGAGAATGACAGATAGAAGCATTCTTCTTTCTTACCAAAGACAGAATACTCAGTTTACTGATACTAATAAGAAAAAAGGATACTTGATCAATATCAAGAAAATAAGGTATTAAAGCAAAAGTACGTATAAGCCTACTTTGTTTTCTGCCTGTCTAGAACAATCATACAACGCGGAGTATATCAACAGGTGACGCTCTTCAAACTTAAATAAAAAATATTAATCGTCCCGTGACTTACGTACAATCTCTTCAAAACCGTATCCATCATAAAAGAGAACTGATTCATTGCAGTTTTATATTTGTTTCTTTGTGTATTTCAAATTCCTATTCAAACAAAGTTAAAATTCATTACAACAGGTATAAGAGGTAGTAATAGCATCGGTATTCCTATACACATCAGTGTCTGATAATGACTTCTGTCTACTATGTCAAAAACGCAAACTTTCATTAAGCATTCACTATAATTCTTCATATCTATTGTGGTGGGAACTGTAAAGTAAGTGCACAAAAGATACTATTTTTCATTGTAGGTGGGAATGATGTTGGGACAAGAAGGATGTTATTATTCGATTTATCAAAATGATGTCCAAATACATGTCCTCGCCACTTAAAAAAATTTTAGTGTTTAGGGTAGAAAGATTTTAAACTGCAATACAATCGAAACATTGAGAATCAAGATTTAGAAACGTTAAGATATGGGCGAATGGTACCGGATGCGTTGAAAGGTCCGACCTGCTACTGATTAGCCTTCCGGCTAGGGGTTAAAGAGTATTTCAACAACTAAATGAAGAAAATGATTGTTATTGTTCAGTTATTTCCATTCACTGGAGAGAGAGAGAGAGAGAGAGAGAGAGAGAGAGAGAGAGAGAGAGAGAGAGAGAGAGAGAGAGAGAGAGAGCATTGAACCATCTAATAGTTCAATGCTCTCTCTCTCTCTCTCTCTCTCTCTCTCTCTCTCTCTCTCTCTCTCTCTCTCTCTCTCTCTCTCTCGTTCAATGCTCTCTCTCTCTCTCTCTCTCTCTCTCTCTCTCTCTCTCTCTCTCATATATATATCTATATATATATACATATATATATATATATATATATATATATATATAAGTATATAAAATAATAAATCTACATATATATAAGTATACATAATAAAAAAAAATATATATTTTATATATATATATATATATATATATATATATATATATATATATATATACATATATATATATATATATATATATATATATATATATATATATTTATATAAATTTCATTTGGACGTGTAGAATTTCTAATCAACAATACGAGATGTTTTTGGGTTTTCCAAATTCCCCATTCCCCTCCAATTAAAAAAAAATAGATAGTTAGGAGATAAAACCAGATAGATAAACAGGAAACCAGACATTTTCATTTTTATATATTTCACATTTGACTGGAGCAATCCTTATTCGTCCTATTTATTTTCATAAGATAAAAATATCTTTCTTTCTGAAAATTGGTAAAAAGGTTAGGGTAATTATTCATCAACATTATTAGCAAGACAAGTAAATTACAAGTAAATCGAAAGACATTATGTTACTTTACTTTCAAGCCGGAAATATAGCCCAAAAGAGAGAGAGAGAGAGAGAGAGAGAGAGAGAGAGAGAGAGAGAGAGAGAGAGAGAGAGCATACTAACTGGGATTTTCTGCTGGCAATATTCTTTAACCCAACTAAGCTTTGCTCCTTTGTGGTACTCATATGCATACGAAGAACCTGACTTCTCACAAATGAAGCTCCCGAGGATATTTGAGGGTCAAACTTCGTCTTATTAAGGGTAAAATCATATAGTGCGAGATGAAAGGCATTATTCCTGACTATTGAAATAAGAATCGGAGTCAAAGAGGAATGCTAGGAATTAAGAGGGCCCAGACTGCAATGGACTTTATAGTTCATTACTTTGGCCAGTGAAGCTTCGCATTCAACATTAATGTGAAGCATGACTGCCAATTTTGCTCTGTGGCCTTGCGAATTTCAGGAGGAGGAATTAAGGAAATAATGATAATCTTAATAATTATTCTTTAGTAATTTTACTAAGGCTAATAAGGTTAATAATAATAATGTTAATAATAAAAATCTTAATTATCATAATTTCAATCATTTAAGAAATAATAAAAATATAAAAATTTAATTATAATGACATTAATAACAATAATAATAATAATAATAATAATAATAATAATAATAATAATAATAATAATAATAATAATAATAATAATAATTGTAACACATAAATTATATTCCTTAAAACAGTTTATCTTTAACGGTAATGTTTTAGTTCATAACACCCCTAGGTCAAAGTCAAATGCAGCTGATATATGGGTTAATTAGGCCACAGACGTGAGTAATCAGACTTGAGGGGAAAGATTAAAGAAAAAGTAAAGGTCGGATATCTAAATTGGGAACGGATGTGTTTTGCATTAATCTAGGATTTACCAGCCAACTGGGCTGTGGTATAGAGGTAGGGCCTGAGATTTACAAACCCGTGAAGTTCAAAATTTAAAGAAATAAGATAAATTCCCGGTCTAATATCACTTATAAAAATTAGAACCACTATTGGATATATCTTGACTAGCTTTTGAGATTGGGGGTTTTACAGGTATATGCAGTATGTGAACAACCAGATTTCTCAAAAACTAAAAAAAAAAGGTAATGTAGTTGGATTTGCTGGAACAACCTTGCCACGACAGTTTTCTTTCATGATGACATGCACATACATATACTGTTTTTTTATATATATATATATGAGTATATATATACATATATATATATATATATATATATATATATATATATATATATATATATATATATATATATATATATATATATATATATATAACGGATTTTGAGCGAAGCGAAAAATCTATTTTTGGGTGAGATGGCCATGTCGTCCTGATGGAAGTTCCTATAGGGTAGCTTCCTAGGGTATATTACAACTACGGCGATATTCCCAGAGAATTTACCTTAAGGTACCAGAATTCTAACTCCTGGAGCGAGTATCCCTCGTGAAAGGGATATCGCGACATATCAGAGGACGTATTCTAGACACGTCACATGGCAATCTACATCCTGGACAGAGATTTCGTCTCGTAGGAGGTGATTGACGAGATACGAATTCGGGAAAGAAAAAGGGGGAGCCGCTCCCAAGGCTTCCCTATCCTCCGATTCGTATGCGTGCCTGGCGCCAATCCTGGCGCTATCTGTATTCCTTGTAGCGTACACGAGGTGCTACAGATACTGTATGTAGGGAGGGGTCCTACAGCCCTTTCTTAGAAAGGCAAGGGCGGGTCCATCAGGACGACATGGCCATCTCACCCAAAAATAGATTTTTCGCTTCGCTCAAAATCCGTTTTTTGGGCTCAAGCCATGTCGTCCTGATGGAAGTGTACCAGAGCATTACTGTATCTGTGGATTCTCAGAACGTGCCGTACTCCCGGTGGTAATTTTTTCCCGGTCGACTAGACCTAGAGACCTAAGATGTTACCGTTATACATCTTTTCAACTAACTATAAACTATGTTAGAGCTTCCTGCCACCTACAGGGAAGAGTCCTACTAGACTCTGGAAAAGTCTCGAAGAGTACATATATCTATGTATGAATACCAGGCAAGCTAATATAGTGGTCTCGCCCTATATTAAGTAAAGCATAGTTTGTAAAGGACCACTGCGTCAATATGAAATATCGACCAGTTTTCCGCACAATACTTGTATTGGACAAAGGTTTTATATCCGCATAGGAGGAAAACCAATGCAACATAGCTTGCATAAAGGAACAATTCTATTAGAATTATCCCAGATAAGGTACATAGAATGAATGCTCAATTATACCAATAAATTGACACAGGTGAAGGAGACGCAAGGTTCTCAAGAACCAGATTATTGACAGGCAATAAATAGATAGGTTAACCACAATTATATATATATATATATAAGAAGAGGATAACCCAAAACTTTAAGCATAAGTATGATAGTAAACAGAGCTTGTTTGTCTGAAAGAAAAAACATTAGATGCCACTTTTAAGATACCGAGGTATCAAAGTCATAAAAGCCTGTATTACAAATCAATGACATTAGCGTTAGAAACGCTCGGCAAGATAGACCTTTAGGCATTCTACTGGACATAGAGATGCATCTTCTTTCAGAGGGCAGATTCTCCAGGGACCCCACCTGTTGGTGGGTAACTCATTCTTGGCGAGAAACGTAGGATCCGGAAACAGGTTCAGTTCTTCCCCATCCAGGAACTGAACACGACCTGCCTCTCTCGAGAGGCTACAATCTCACTAACCCTGGCCCCGGACGCGAGTGCAAAATAGGAAAATAACTTTTTGTGTCAAATCCTTTAACGCACACTCTTCATTGCTCAACAGAGAAGCGAAATGAAGAACTTGTCTAAAGACCATGAAATGGGCTTTGGAGGTGCTGAAGGTCTGAGCCTAGCACAGGCTTTCGGGACTTTATTAAAGATCTCGTTACCTAGGTCGACCTGGAAGGCATATAGAATGGGTCTTGTCAAAGCAGACTTACACGCTGAAATCGTGTTCGCTGCCAACCCTTGACCATGGAGGCGGGGAAAAAAGATAAGCAGAAGTCTGTCAAGATCTCCTGCGGAATCTTCGCCTTGACAAAAGGCCACCCATTTTCTCCAAGATGACTCATATTGCCTTCTAGTAGATTTGCACTTATATTCCTCAAGGAAGTCTATACTGGCTTTCGAAATCCCGAAACGCTTTCTCACCGCTAGGGAGAGAAAATCATGAACTGCAGGGTCCGGGTTTTCTGTAATGAAGCGCAGACAGTTGACTTCTGGACTCGCTGGGTCAGAACTGGATCTGGTAGTGGTATAAACTTCAGCTACAGTTCCAATGCCAGGAGGAACCACACGCTGTTCGGCCACTTGTGGGCCACTATTGCCGCTACCCTTTGAAGGATCTCAGTTTGTTGAGGACCCTCAACAGAAGGTTGTGAGGAGGGAACAGATAAATCTTGGACCATCTGTTCTAGTCGAGGGACATCGCGTCCACTGCTTCCGCTAAGGGGTCCTCGTACGGGGCACGTACAGGGGCAACTTCTTGTTGTCTTTCGTCGCAAAGAGGTCTATCTGCAGTTCTGGGACTGATTCAGAATGAAGGAGAATGATCCTGCGTCTAAGGACCATTCCGACTCTATCAGTGTGAACCTGGATAGAGCGTCCGCTGTCACATTGCGGACTCCTTGAAGGTGAACTGCCGACAGGTACCACTTCTTCTTTTCCGCCAATCGGAAGACGGCCAACATCACCTGGTTGAGAGGTGGTGACCTCGATCCTTGTCGATTCAAGTATCTCACAACTACCTCGCTGTCTATCACCACTTTATGTGGAACGAATGACGCGGGGAGACTTTCTTTAAGGTAAGGAGCACTGCCCTAGCTTCTAGAAAGTTTTATGAGAAAGGTCTTGAATAGCCTGGACCAAGTCCCCTGGACTTTTTTTTTTTTTTTTCCGATGAGAGTGACCTCCCCATCCCTCCTTCGAGGCGTCTGAGTGAATCGTCACCGACGGGGGAGGTGGCTGAAGAAGAACCTGACTTCTTTAGATGTCTGGCTTGGGACCAAGGCCTGAGAAGAGTACTTAGCCGAAGCGGCTGGTCTTCTCAGATCTCTTCACGCGTTTGATGCATAACTTCTCCAAACTTCGATTGCATCCTTTAGCTGTGCTCTTAGCACTGGGTCTGTCACCGAAGCAAACTGGAGAGAGCGCAGTACTCTCTCCTGCTCGTGTCTTGATATCCTTTCGGAATCTTGAAGTCTCTTGACAGAACCCGCTATCTCCTTCCTTTTCTTCGCCGGGGTGGAGAAACGGTGTGACAAAAGGTCCCAGTGGATCTTAGCCACTGGAACTTTTGAGATGGAGAAAGTCGAGACTTTTTCTGTTGATCTTGAAGCCTAGGTACTCTAGGAACTGGATCACTTGACTAGAAGCTTGCAAGCATTCTGTCTCGGATGCTGCCCACACCAACCAGTCGTCCAGGTAGGCTACTACCTGAATTCCCTTTAGGCGAAATTGTTTGAGAGCTACGCTCGCAAGCTTCGTAAAAATCCTTGGGGCTATGTTTAGCCCGAATGGCATGGCTCCGAAGGCGTATAGTCTTCGTTGTAGCCTGAACCCTAGGTAGGGGGAGAGTCGATGGCTAATTGGAATGTGCCAGTAGGCATCTGACAAGTCTATAGAGACGGAATATGCCCTCTTGGGCAGTAAGGTCCTTATGTGTTGCAGTGTTAGCATTTTGAATTTGCAATTCACTATGAACTTGTTAAGTGGCGACAAGTCCAGAATGACTCTGAGCTTTTCCGAGTCTTTCTTGGGAACACAAAACAGCCTCCCTTAGAAATTGATGGGCTTCACCCTTTTTCTCCAACAGTTCTTGAACGTACTCCTCCATAACGGGGGTGGAGTGTTGGAAAAACCGAAGGTACGGGGGTGGAGTGCTGTACCAGCTCCCGCCCAGTCCATTCTTGAGTAGGCTGTGGGCCCAGGGATCGAAGGTCCACCGATCCCGAAATTTCAGAAGTCTCCCTCCTACCGGTATCACCTCACTTGGACTGCCGTCCTGAGGTCTTGCCTTCCTGACCACGACCACCCCTGAATCCCCTTCCCCTTGAGGAGCGTCTAGACGAGCCTCTGGCTGCTCCTCTAGGCTTTGCTCGAAAGGAAGTAGACTGCCCTTCGAACGCTGGGGTGAATGCCGTGGACTGTGTCGACACGGCCTGGGGTACCCACTGAAAGGTGGTCGGGGTTTGTGCCACGATCTGGGGCACTGGGGGCAATGGCAATTGCAGTTGCTGTTGCTGTCTAAGAGGCTTGGCTGGCCGAGACGGTAACTTAGTCCTCATAGTCTTCCTCTTTGGTTGAGGACCCTCATCCGGGGAAGACTTTCTTTTGATAGCCAGGCCCCACTTCTGGAGAAGGTTTCTATTCTCCAAGGCGGCTTTATCAACAACTTCTTTGACCAAGTCGGTAGGGAAAAAGGTCTTTTCCCCAAATGTTGGAGGAGATTAGTTTCTTTAGCTCGTGCCTCACCGTAGCCGAGGTAAACACGAACTCCCTACAAGCTCTCCTTGCCTTGACGAAGCCATAAAGGTCCTTCGTCACTGTGGCCAGATGAGGCTTGGCCACTATCATGAACATTTCATGGACCTTGGTCTCACTTGCCATCGTCTCGAGAGTAGTCTGAAGAGACATTGAGGCAGTCAGTCTTTCTTTTATATCGAACTCACTTCGCAAAAGAAAGTCAGACAGCTTAGGGAGGTCCTTGCCGAACTGACGTCCGGCAATATCAGCCTCCAACTTTCCCACTGAGAACGTAAGATGGACGTCCTTCCAGTCTTTGTGGTCCATAGGCAGGGCCAGCGACAAGGGTTTACACTCCTCTAGGGAGGGGCAAGACTTGCCGGCCTCAATTGCTTTTAGTACAGCCAGAAACCCTTTCTGTAAAAGGGGGAAGGCTCTAGTAGGCGAGGACACAAAGGAAGGGAGCTTCCTATTCAATGCAGCTACCTTTGAGTTAGAGAAGCCCCTCTCTTTCATCGAGGATGAAAGTAGAGCTTGAGCCTTAGCATGGTCCATCACTATGACCTCCTTCGGCTCTGTCTCCTCCTTTGAAGCTGGTTCCTTCCTCAGCCGGACATAACAGTCCGGATATGATGCCTTGCTGGGCCAGAATTCCACCCTCCAGGGGAACTGAGCCCAGCTTATCCGAGATGACGATCTTTCCAGTCGTCATCGGCATGTGCTCAGCATACCTCCATGGGTTAGCATCTGAGCACAAGGGAAGGTCTTTCACATTGAGCTTTTTCTGGGGCCCATGTGATTCTGCAAGGCACTGCATTCGCAGTTCCATTGCAGCCGCCTTCTCCTGATTCTCCTTCTGCATTTGTTGGATCATTCCAACAATAGAAGAGAGGGCCTGTCCCAGCTCTACTGGGAGACCGGCCGATGTAGAGGGGCTTGAACTTCATCCTGGGCTTCTACCAGGAGGTCTTCCTCCTGACACCCGTCCACATCAGACATCCTGTCATTTAGCTGGATGTCTTGCATCGCGACCGCGACTTCAGCATCCACCTGGATCTGAACTTAGGGGATCTCCTCTTGAGGCTGGGGAATCACTGCATCAGCTGATGCCTTAGGGAAAGGATACGCCCTCATCTTCTCACTTGGAAGATAAGGGCCAGAAGTGTTCTTTTGGAAGCCCCTTACCCAGGTACGAAGCTTCTTCCTAGCTATTTAAATGTCTCATTAATCAGGTTAGTGCACACAGTACATACCTGAGGGTCCCAATACCGGAGATCATCCTTGGAGACAGCGTATGCTGCGTGTCTCCTACAAAACTCATGTCCGCAGAGGTTCTTGCTGCTGACATTGCAGAAAGCACTTCCCCACTTCGGAGTGTCCTTCTGTAAAGAGAAGAAATTTCCATGAGTATCAAGTGAACTATGTATCACTGGATATGCATAGTATAGCATAACAATTCAGAAAGGAAAGACACACACTTGTGTTTCCCTCACAACCCATTGTTGCAGCCTTCCAGATAATAAAATCAAAAATGGTTTATCTCTTCTAGAGTAACCAATGCAAGGTTTCCAGAGGAAACAGGTGGAGCTCACACCTAAGCAATGATTTTAAAATCCTGGATAATAGACAGGGAAGAACTCAGCTTCCTATCTGAGGGCAACAGCAAAGGGATGTGCAAGAAAACACAATAGTGTTAGAAGATACAGTGCTGTACCAAAACCTTTACTATAGTTTTCTTCTTACTGTATATGCTATACAGAAGAATACTAGTACAGTATAGGGGGATGTGTGCCGGCCGGCAAAGGCAGGCTGGCACACATCCCCCTATACTAGCCACAACTAGCTTTAAAGTATACTACTTAACAGCTATAGGGCGGCAGCACTCTGGTTCAAATGCCTGTGCCGGTCGGCAGCAACTGCCGGCCGGTAACAGCCAGTGTTGGCCGGCAATGGCTGCCGGCCAGCAACTACACAGGGTAGTACCCAGCTGCCGGCCACACTCTTGGTGACCGGCAGACAAGGACTGACATAAGCCGGCCGGCAAAGGTACAAGACCGATGCCAGCCGGCAGCAAAAGAACCAGAGGACTACACCTGCCCGGCTGCCGGCCTATGAGGCCGGCAGCCGGGACAGGTACAGCACTAGAAGAAAAATAGAATGGATGCGGGGATAAGAGTGTACACAACCTCCAAGCCCGGCAACCGAAAGAGTGCATATAAGGAAGGGGAGAAACTAATTCAGGCTTCCTTGACCAATGCCGTCCGGCTCTGCCGGCAGGCATGGATGAGGGACCAAGAGAGGTCCGGGCAGCACTCGAAAACATAAGACCCTTGCCGGCCAGCAGCTCTGCCGGCCGGCAATGGGCTGAGTCAATTCCACATCCCAACCTATACTAGGTCCAGAAGTAGAACGACGTACAGTACAGTAAAACCCCTGCCGGCCAGCTCTGCCGGCCGGCAAGGTACAGTACAGTAATGGCTAGGCCATTACGGAGATAGAGGGGGAAGGGACAAGAGGGTCCTGCCAACCTTGCTTTAGTGACAGATCACCCGCAGCCAAGAAACTTATCTTAGCCTAAGGGAGATCTAAGGGGAAAGGCCAGCAATACTTGCCAGCTTCCAGAGCACCAAAGCAAGGAAGGCGTTGCTACTCCCAAGGGAAGAACTTATCCTCCCCCGAGAACAGCAACAGGACTAGTCTGGTAGATCACAAAAGAAGGAATCATAACTACAGAAACCTTCGGTAGTGACCTAAGGGAGCTAAGCTCCCTTTGTATGTGTTAGGTCAGCGAGGGGGACTCTGCCCCAAGCCAGACAACACAGACTCAGACTAAAAACTCTGTTGTTCTGTCCCTCTTGAACCATAACTACAGGAACAGGAAGGTACAGTAACACCCTAGTATAGTTTTATCGAAGATAAATTCGGAAAAAACCACTTAGGGATAAGCCCAAGGCTTAAACAGAGGGAAAGGGATTGCATACCTTCTCCGAAGAAAAGAAAGCAACCGGGGAGTATGATAAAGTATACTAAGGCTCCATAAGCAATTAGCCTAGGCACCAAGAGAATCGATTACCTAATTCACCGAAACTCACACGTATACAATCTTGGAAATATTCCACACAGTCTAAAATGTATAAAATATAGCCTAAAGCTTCAATAAAATTTTAATTACACTCGGAAAAACCAAAATCATGCATGAAGTACTAGGACCAAACGACTAGGCTACATGGCCTAGCGTAGGCCAGAATGGCGAATACTTCGCCAAATAATACTAAGCACGAAAGGAAATCCTATGTAATGCTAAATAGCTAAAATTTATTAAAGCAAAACAACCAGGAATGTCGCTCTAACTAACTAATTTATACCTAGCGAGCGACAGTGTCCAGGACACCTCTGGTAGGCTACGGCTCTTGTATCAAAGATTAATCCTATTAATCACTCAAAATTTTACCAAGAGCCTACATTTATACATAACAGACACTATACTCAACTTATCAGAGGCCGACGAAGACGAAGAAGCCATGAAAAGTCGAATAAATCCAAGATTTGCGAGAAAAACAGGAAAAAACACCGAGTTGTTAAGCTACGCAAAAAGGAATACAGATGGCGCCAGGATTGGCGCCAGGCACGCATACGAATCGGGGGATAGGGAAGCCTTGGGAGCGGCTCCCCCTTTTTCTTTCCCGAATTCGTATCTCGTCAATCACCTCCTACGAGACGAAATCTCTGTCCAGGATGTAGATTGCCATGTGACGTGTCTAGAATACGTCCTCTGATATGTTGGATATCCCTTTCACGAGGGATACTCGCTCCAGGAGTTAGAATTCTGGTACCTTAAGGTAAATTCTCTGGGAATATCGCCGTAGTTGTAATATACCCTAGGAAGCTACCCTATAGGAACTTCCATCAGGACGACATGGCTTGAGCCCAAAAATATATATATATATATATGAGTATATATATATATATATATATATATATATATATATATGTATATATATATATATATATATATATATATATATATATATATATATATACATATATATACATATAGTGTATATATGTACACACACTCATATATATATATATCTATATATACATATAGTTTATATATATGTACACACACTCATATATATATATATATATATATATATATATATATATATATATATATATATATACACACATACATACATACATACATTTACATATTTCAAATAAGCCATATATTTTGATACATAGGCCTAATGTCTGGATTTCTTACCAACCTCGGTATCTGACCGGCCGGGAATCGAACGCTGTTCAAGGACGCTTATATGGCAAGCATTAATATATTAAAATATATGGCTTATTTGAAATATGAAATAAACACGTCTAAATGTGCAAAACTGATCATTTAATATATATATATATATATATATATATATATATATATATATATATATATATATATACATATATAAAAATATATACATATATATATATATATATATATATATATATATATATATATATATATATATATATATATATACATACAACAACAAAAGGCCGTCATTTCCAATCCACTGCAGGACAAAAGGCAAAGATATATCAATTCACGTATGGTGTTTGGCCAGTTTTCATTATCTCGCTGGTCAACTGCCGATTTGTGATGGTGGGAGACTTTTGTCTGACCAATCACCTACACCTACAGCAAGCCAACATACACGTCCACATACAATATCTACATCTATCTATCTATCTATCTATATATATATATATATATATATATATATATATATATATATATATATATATATATATACATGCGTTAGCGTATGTACGTGTGTATAACCTTCAACTAAAAAACCTATATTTACTGAGGATATTTCTTTACAAGTGGCTAGAAAATATACAAGACATTCTTATATCAAACTACAAGGTTCCTTGAAATCCAAAAACTATTTGCAATCCATTCCAAGCCATAGAATATGTTTCGAATATATTTTCATATAACTTTAACCTATTTTCATGTATTCTTATTAATCTTATTCTTGCTATATACCAGTAAAATTTCAGTAGAAAAAAAAATGATGGCTTGCCTCTCCCCCTCCCCCATCATAGCACACGAATAATACCCCCTTTCCCCGCTCCTAAACACACACACACACACACACACACACACACACACACAACATAGAAGAGCTGAAAGTCCAAGATGTTTGAACAGATACTGAGAACACGCAAAAAAGAGTCTGGAACGATCTCCCCCACATTCGTGGACAATATCAACATAAACGTAATGATCTAACCGTTGACATTGGATGAAATACATGGGAGGAAATACGAAAAGAACGACAAGTATTTCTTTCTATCATATATTCAATCACCGTGAAGCACATACACCGATGTAGGACGTAAGGATAAGTTAAATAAGGCCCTTTGCTGAAACAAATTGCAAACATTTGGTGACTCTTCGAAGAGTATTTCTTTATCGGCGTAGGGCACGGTGTAATACTTTGATGCAAGGGAAGTATATGGAGAATTTACAAATTATATCTTTACTAGTATCAAATATTCGTTGATTTCCCCTATATAATATAAGACAAGTCTCCCCCCCCTCTCTCTCTCTCTCTCTCTCTCTCTCTCTCTCTCTCTCTCTCTCTCTCTCTCTCTCTCTCTCTCTCTCTCTAATATATATATATATATATATATATATATATATATATATATCTACAGTACATCTATATATATCTATCTATCTATCTATTTATATATATATATATATATATATATATATATATATATATATATATATCTACAGTACATCTATATCTATCTATCTATCTATCTATTTATATATATATATATATATATATATATATAAATATATATATATAGTTTATATCTTTCCGGTCACGCCCGGCGGCATTCCCTATCTTCCCGTCACTCGGGTAGGGGGAAAGGGAGTAGTCAAGAAAGAGTTTGGGGGGTATGAAGGGTTCAATGTGTATGTATATCTATGTAAATACTTAACCATCATTTTTGCCGGATTGCGTACACTAGTTAGGGAATATTTATCAATGTTCGAAGCAGTTATATATTCTAGCTCTATAAATCATAAAAAATAAAAAAAAAAAAGATAAAAGTGAGGATGCATAAAATTCTAACAGTTAAAAGATATAGTGCAGATAAAAGCTTTTGAAAGCCCTGGCAAATTCTAAATCACTGACAACAGAATTCTGAAGTTTTGAAGCATTTTGAAATTGCAATACACATATATGTAAAAAAATGTATGAAGAATTATTTGTGGTAAATTATTTTATACTAACTGCTGATTTGAAACGTAATTTGAATCAAGAAGACAATATATATATACATACGTACATACATACACACACACATATACATATATATATATATATATATATATATATATATATATATATATATATATATATATACATATATATATATATATATATATATATATATATACATATATATATATATATATATATATATATATATGTATATATATATATATATATATATATATATATATATATATATATATATATATATATATATATATATATCACAGCCACGCAACCATATGTGTATTTCCAACATTTGAGTTCATGGAATAGTGACAAAGTGAATTAGTAATCATGTGAATAAACATTATAGAGAATTTTTAACATTGCAACATATGTATACACGATGCATTGATCCATAGGTGATAAAACAGACTTTTTCTTCAGTACTTATTTCTAAAGGCTAAGTAAACAGTAATTTACTTTAATAGAAGAATAAGCTTTGGCCCGTATTCGATAAGTAGTAATCCCTTGGATTTCTTATAACGCACAGTTATGAGATTAGAAAATAATTCAATAGAATGAAGGTATAAAAAATTGAGTTTTTGCCTCATTTTTATGACCACAGCATTGTCTGTTCTGAGTATTGTGTATATTAAAAAATGTAATGTAATCCAAGTGGCTAAAAACTTCTCTCTCTCTCTCTCTCTCTCTCTCTCTCTCTCTCTCTCTCTCTCTCTCTCTCTCTCTTCTGAATACAGTTCGTTGGGACAGGAATAGCTAAGAATATGGCAGTGGGATGTAGCCCCTCCCCCCCGCAGGTAAGTAGGTGAGGTTACAGCTCCTAAAGTCTATTTCTTTTAGCGATGCATATTTGCACCGACTCGCAGCGGTGCCCTTTTCGCTCGGAAAAGTTTCCGTATCGCTGATTGGTTGGACAAGATAATTCTAACCAATCAGCGATCTGGAAACTTTTCCGAGCGAAAAGGGCACCGCCGCGAGTCTGTGCAAATATGCATCGCTAAAAGAAATGGACTATAGGTTAGGTTAGGTGGGAAACCTTATGTTAGTTAGTGTTCTTGTGTCTGTTTTCCCTTGCAAAATGTGGCATTTCAGTTTGTCTCAATGAACTACATATGCTTCAAAAGACCATATATTTTTCTGGGGGGAATGACACAAAAGTAACCTATGCAGCATGATTTGAACAAAATGAAACCATAATTTTGTTTCTTTACGAATTCAAATAGATTTACTGGCATGAGAAGTGAAAATCAATTGGGAAATAATTCTCGTTTTGGATGAATCAAAACTGAAATTAAAATTTAAAGTGATTTTTTTGACATAAGTTTTCATTAGATATGGTGCTATCGTACCTAACAATGATTGTAGAAATATTTATAAAAAGTACTATTATGTACTATTTAATGACTGAAACACACGGAAACAAGTAGCATTCAAAACAGAACGCATTTCAGGAGCTACATACTTTTACCCACCTATTTAAATGTATATTTACAGATTAATCTATCGTTTAAGTTAACAATATCCTCACCCTTAAGCTCTATGACTACGTAACATAAAGCCTTAAGTGTATCATCAAGAACTTGAAGGCGAATATTAAGGAATCATATGAATGTCTGCATTTGTGTCGATAGGTCAAAGCACTGCTGTCAGACTCTTCATTATATATATATATATATATATATATATATATATATATATATATATATATATATATATATATATATATATATATATATATATATATATATACTAAATAAAATATATATATACATATATACTGCAATATATATATATATATATATATATATATATATATATATATATATATATATATATATATATGTATATAAATATATATATATATATATATATATATATATATATATATATATATATATATATATATATATATATATCTGATACATATATATCAAATTTATATCTGATCGTACAAAAATTCTTTCACTTGATGCTTTTAAAGTCTCAGTTATTTATTTACCTTCGAACTCCATCATGCCAACATTTTCTTGCGGTCATTTCCTTCCTATCCCAGAATCTATGTACCATATATTCTTAAAACACTTCAGCACATCTTTATCTGTGATGAAAGCTTTTTAACAGTTACATGTGTGTATGTATGTGTACATATTTGTAAATACATAAATACATACACACACACACACATACATATATATATATATATATATATATATATATATATATATATATATATATATATATATATATATATATATATATATATATATACATATACTATACATATATATATAAATATATATATATATATATATATATATATATATATATATATTATATATATATATATATATATAATATATATATATATATATATATATATATATATATATATATATATGTATATATATACAAACATATGCAAGTGTAACTCTTATCTGAGTAATGCCTGTGTTCAAATACTGCTTATAACTTCCTGCTGTACTATTCCTACTTCTTAAATTGAAATTACCTCCCAAAAAGCAATTAGTAGGCAAATAAAAATGTCAAAGCCCTAGAAAAACACCAAAACTTCTGACACCCGTTAAAGTAATTACTGTAAAATATCAGAAACTTTCCACCCTCGCTCCAAGTTAGTAAGTGGCCACCCACGCTCCAAATTAGTAAGGTAGCCTTAGAAGCTGGGCAAGGCTGAATATTGTTCTTATGCTGGATAGAGCAGAAGGAAGAAATAAATTGATGTAACTGTAAGTGAGGACAATGGCATTTAGAAATCGTTATTTCATATTTGAGAGAGCCTTGAATGTTAGGCTAAAGAATTTACTACATGATCGAAAGAGAGTACTAAGGTTTCCTATGTGGTCGAAAGAAAGTATAAAATGTTAAGCTATTATTGGAATCTAGATATATGTCTATAGTAGGATCTAGAGCCTTTAAATATGCGGCCCAGAGATTATACAGTAAGCACCCACTAGATATCAACTGCAGTTTTTCTCGTTCTCTAAGTGCTTCGATAGTGTGAATTTGACAAAAAACGAGCAATATGCGGTGTGAATGTTGAATTCTTTGAAACGAACATGATAAAATGGCTGTGAAGGTCTTGCAGAGCGTAGAGTTCCCTGCAGTAAAGTAAGTAGAGTAAAGTTTACTACAAGGTCGAAAGAGAGCATTATGTGTTAGGCTAAAAAATATATTTCACAAACATATCCCTCTCGATGATAGATTTTCGCATGATAGGTCCTTATCCTGTCAAGAGAAATTCGATCAGAGGGCCTAGGAGGACAACAATAAGTTGAAGGCTAGTGAAATACAGCGGGAAAGTATGAAAAAATTGGCAATTTAATATGGCAGATCAAGCCTCTACCAAACGCCTTCATGGGACTCATCGGAGAGAAAGGCTACCTTCCAGGACACTTGGTCAGCTGCAATAAAACAGAATTGTTCTGAACAAAGATGCCCAACTTGAAGTAGATTCATGATAGTGTAATGCAAGGCCAGGGTCCAAATCATGAAAAACTCGCCTTACTGATGATATGCGGTAATGCATAGTCAAGCCTTGTTTCACGTACAAAAGAAGGGAAAATAAAAACTGTATATCAAATAAAATGTACGGCTTCCAATACCTAGATAACTAAGTTTATACTTTCGACTCTTATAGATAACCGTAAGTACTAGATTTCCTAAAGAACTACATATCAGTTAACAGTTTACTGTAAAAGTAAAATAGGAAGAAGGGCTTGCAATTTAGGGCATTAACTCATATTACATCCATAAACAAACATGCTCATCTTGCAAGAGCATAAATGATACTTCATTAAAGCAGAAACAATGAAATAAGTTTTGTTTTGAAAAAAAAAAATCCCCTAATAAAAAAAAACGAATAGCAAATTTAGTATTAAGTCTTTAAGACAGTAGGTAAGTCTAAGCTTTGTCTTTTAATTGAAGTCACATATTTCCAGCATTAAGCAACAGGTGAGAGAAAGAATAGATATACTAATTCCCCAAAATTAGGATTAGATCAAACGCAGTTATAGATGAGGTTAAGATATTTCTTGTATTAATTCTTTAGCTGAAACGATCAGTTAGTTATTGCTCTTTTTTAAAGTTAATCTATCTGCACCAACGTGATAAATTGTACATTCTTGCATTAGCTCATAGGAGTAAAATATGTTAATTGCAATTAACATGTTCAAGGATGACACGGCAGAATTATCAAAGAAAATAGTAAGATATACTCATAGGTTTCACTGGGGGTGCTGTGGAACAGAGCTGGTGTCATTTTGATTTAAATCTCGAAAATCACTTTGATAGTATTGATTGAAAGGAACAGATAAGAGTTAAATAAGAGACTAATTGTGGTCATGGAATGAACGAGAACAGAAGATACTGACATTACTGAATTGACCAACAGCGATTTATATATGCATTTTATATATCACAACAAGGTTTTTAATGGGGAAACGTGGAATGTTTATAAATATGTTAAAAATAACATGTATGATCTATGAGGACATTAGATTGAGGTAAATAACTTTAAAGGCAATCAAGAGGTCATCGTATGGATGAAGCGTGAATGGAAAGGGGGGGGGGGGGGATTCGGTGTGGAAAGGTCATATAATGCTCTCTAATTCATCTTTATTGTATGGTGAATTTATAATGTGGAAAGCAAACACTGACTGTGCGAGTGAGTGAGGTCAGGATGTCGAAACCGGAGTCTTGCAACACGGAACTAATTACCATTTCAGCGGAGGAGAAACGAAGGTCACTAGAGGACATGAATAGGCTATGTGAGGGAAAAGGAATGAAAAATGCAAACACAGAATGAACGTAAACGACAAAGAAGCTATTATGTGGGATGAATAAAAGTGTTAAAAGAAAATATGAATAAGTAGTGTACTGGCTTGCAAGCTGGGTAACACCAAATGTGCTCTGATTTAAGGATATCAATTTTAAGATTGAGGATACCAAGAATACGTTTCATGAAATGGAAATCCAATTCATGCTCAGTTTTTTTTTATTTTTTGGGGTCGCAGTTTCCAATGGTGCCAAACCCGTGACCTTGAACTCGGGCTAAAATTTCAAACTGACCTTTCAAGATCATACGTTCACCGTTCGTTGCGACTCAATGAGACGAAGACGATGGGGCAAACCTCATTCCCATATCTTGATACGTTTAGGTGTAATCGGTAAAAAAACTGTGCCTAAATTTGACTCTTGACCTGACCTCAGACGTCACTGATTGACCCAGGACACCAATCGCTTCGTATCGTGACGTCCGACACGCCCGCTTTTGTCCTGGGGCTATAGCTCAATTAGGGGCCAAACACCCCAAAGCCGTCCGTGTTATGAAAAATGCCGAAACCGGGTGAAGGTTAAAGATTTAAACGGCAAAGAAGTTAAGCCAGATATTATGTCCGCAATATCTATAAAAGGTGTAGCCTACTTACTCCTCATGCCTGGCTTGATAGTGTCGGAATGCGTAGTGTTAAAATCTATTTACTGTAAATACAGAAATGTGACATTGGAAGGCAAAATAAAACTTTTTTTGATTGCTATTTCCCAAACTGTATTGGAATTTACTACCTTAGCTTCAAAAATGATTGTCAGTATCTGTCAAAAAAGAATAACATGATACTGCTGTTAAAGGTAATAAAAACAAAGTAAACGACTAGATAAAGTATAAACAAAGCAATGTAAGTGAGCAATAGAGCAGTATCGCAATATGGCAAAGCGCACAGGTTTTGTGGGATGGATGTGGCTCGAGATTCAGATGAATTCTTCAATTATGGCCCCAAAGGCAATACATTAAAGCAATGCAGGGCTCTTGTTTTGTCACCCCTAGAAAGCAAATAGGTAAAACTAGATTGGTAATTAAAAATATCAAACATATAAACAAATCGTATTATGTGACCACTTTACATTAGGATTATTTTCCTTTGCACTCCTGGTAGCTGTAGAAACCAAAGCAAACTAACCTGAGAACAGTTTAAAGGTCGCCCATTAAATGCAAAGGCAAGGGATAGTGATAATGTGCTAAAAGGACGATGCTCTAGAGACTGGCCATATAGAGCATACATACGATCAGCTCTCAAGCCCCCTCTCCACCTAAACGAGGACCAGGTAGACTAATAAGCTTTAGTACCCGCCCCCATCCTTAGCTCACAAGGATGGTGAGGTTGCAGACACTACAAGAAACTAGAGTATCTACATAACCATGTAAACTGTCGCTCTTGAATAGGTCTCAAACCCTGGTCTAGAAGATCGCCAGGTAAGGACGTTTCCAATGGGCTATCCGCATATCTTTATACCTATATATAAAAATATTTATGACGGTATAAAATATAATTCACAAACTGACTTTCAAGCGTGAGAAATAAAGTAAATTATTCTGCATATTAAATTGTTCCCAACAAAAAACATACTATAAAAGAAGTAAAAAAAAAAAATAGGGAACGAAAAAGTCAGTTTTGCCTTAAAACGGCCAATCCCCTAAACCAGACTGATATCCGTGAGAGCTCCCCAAAACGGAGAGAGCATATAAAGATAACCTGTAAAAACAAAAGGTTTTGAAATGGTCCTTCCACATGTGCAGGAAATGTCAACACGAATGTAATGATCCTACCGTTGACAGTGGGTGAAACGCGTCGGAAAAATACAGGAAGTGAACGAATTGCAATTCTTTTTATCCCCTATCCAATTTCAGTAAAGCACATATGCTGACATACGATGTAAAACTTAGTCAAATAGCTTTTCGTTCTTCAAATCAGTGCAAGTATTTGCTTACTCTTTTACATTTTTTTTTAAAATGAAGTCACTCGAGTTGAAAAACCTCGAGAGATAAGGCAATGTTACCCTAAAAACCCGGAAGGGATCAGTATATATCACGATATCTATATAATAAAGTACGTTGAAAGAGAACGTTGGTACTTTACTTATTATATTCTTGTCAAACATAGAAACTTTAAGGTCAACGACAAATTCATTTCGATTTTAAAGAAATTTCTGTAGATGAATCTAGAAAATATAACAAAATGCAATTGGCAAATAAGTTTTACGAATAATTTCTGTGCAATAGCACTTATATATATATATATATATATATATATATATATATATATATATATATATATATATATATATATATATATATATATATATATGTATTTATAGCATGTATAACCAACGAAAAACTGTTATTTTCAATGAAAGCAGTATGATTAGCATAAATAGATAAACTGACACTCATTTAAAAGGAAATAAGTCATATCTTAATTAATGTTGATTTTCATACCTCATATCATCATAAAAATAACCAAGATGTTATCTAAAGAATTTCATACACTACCATTGCCGTTAAAGAGCCTTTGTTAGCAGTTAATATTCTAATATAGTGTCATTACATGTTACCATACACTATCTTATTAGATTGGATAAATCATTTAGAAATTTGTGAGTACATGTACAGGATACGATTGGATGAGAGAAAAAGAAAGCCCCAGAATCAATTAAGGCAGCAGGTGTGGGCAAAAGACTAGCCAGAAATATAAAGAGGATTAAACGAAAGGATCGTTGAGCCAACTTTCCTTTATAAGAGTAAAAAGGGAATATTAAAACTTTTGATAAAACGGATGCTAAAACAACTGGGCTGTATTTTGGCATACTAATTATGTGAGAAGAATTGAGACGGTCAAAAAAAAAAAAAAAAAAAAAAAAAAAATTGAGCAATAAAATCAGAGGCATTTAATCTATTAAAATTTCCCAAAGTTCCTTAGCTGCGCCAACACTTGCACTCACTCCATTGCCTCTCGAACGTTTAGGACGCTCCCGAAGGGTAAAATCACTGCTAGGTATATGCTCACACTTGAAGATGGTCTATTCTTGTCATATGAATGGAAAATATTATACTGGTGAAAAGAAAATAAGATCTGGACTTCTATAAAACTCAATTAGTAAGACGTAGAAAATGCTTAATAGATTAGGTTTAGGACGTATTAGAATACAGAATCTTATCATCCTTGAAGTGCAAGAATGCATATATCATAGATAGGAATGATCCAATGTCCGCAGGAGGTTTTACGAGCTAAAGGTGATCCTCCTGTTTAGATGATATTTTAATTGAGTGGTGTGAAAACTTCCATCATAAGAGTTTCATTCACGACTCACCAGCTAAACTATGAATGTGGCAGTAACCAGTCTTTTTTTTCCCATTCAGTCCTTCCTGTTAAGGCAAACCGTTGCATGAAAATATATAGTGTGCTTATTCTAAAGAGAATAGAGAGAATAATTGACGAAAAGCCGATTTAGAAAAGGTAAGTGTACTGACCAAGCTTTCATTTTAAGATATGTTGTACAACAATGTGTAAAATATAGAAATCCACTTTTGATGGCTTTTGTGGACTGAAAACCACACCGACCAATTATGTGGCGAGTCCAGCGTTATTACTGAGTTCCTTTTGAGTATGTACACTTTATTAACTCTGTTCATGAGCATGGCAAGTACAAAGTTGATGTTAGTGGAGTCCTATCAAATGAATTTCCAGTGAACAGTAGAGTACTCCAAGGGAATGTGTTGTCACCTATATTGTTCATACTCCGCACGGATTTTGCAATGCATAGAACAGTTGGGGATGGTGGAGAAGGGTTGGACTAGATTGGTAATAGGAAATTAGCTGACCTAGAGTATGCTGATGACAGTGGCCTTATTAGCAGAGCACCACGGAATTTACAATACTTGCTTTCCAGATTGCATGAAATATCACATGAGGTTGGGCTCAGGATAAATAGAGGAAAGACAGAAATGATGAAAACAGATTTATATGCAATGGAAGATGAAATATCAGTTGAAAGAGGAAGGATTAATGAGGTAGAATCATTTAAATATTTTCTAAATTATGGTCTCTTATACAAGGTCTTTAAAATTGAATGAAAAATTAAAAAAAAAAAAAATTGAAAATGGCCAATTAAGTAAAACTTGGAAATCAAATAGCCCAAAATCATAAATAAAATTAAAGAATATATATCAATTTAGTGAGATCAGTGTTAAGTATGAACATGAGTCGTGGTATGCCAATGAAACCATATCCAACATATTTAGTAGATTTGAAAACAAAGCCACCAAAAGAATATTGGGAGTTTAATGGCAGGACAGGATTAGAAATGAAACTATAAGAGAGATTACTCAAGTGCCATATGTGGATGAGATCATGATGAGGGGTAGATGGAGATGGTTTGGGCATGCTCTTCGCACTCCCCAAGAGATATCAGCTCACCAAACGTTCGGCTCGGCTCCACAGGACAATGGAAGAGTTGCACGACCCATACCGACATAGCCGAGAACTATGAAACGTGAAGTAGATGATGAAAGAAGTATTGATTTAAAAGCTCAAGATGGAGGAGACTGGCGAAATCTAACCGAGGCCCTTTGCGTCTATAGGCATATTATATGATTTATTATTATTATTATTATTATCATTATATATATATATATATATATATATATATATATATATATATATATATATATATATATATATATATATATATATATATATGTTCGAATGTAAATCTATTACTTCAGGAAATAATATTGTTAAAAAAACAAACTTAAAATACCTAACTGAACATATTACCTTTTTTACCTGACATGAAAAATGATAATAATACCTGTAAAGCTTCTGCGATATCTCATTCAATAAAAACACAAAATACTGTTTACGGCAATAGTCACACATTATCCAATATTGTAATACCTAAAAAATTTTATTACATTGAACGCTTTGCACATAAAAAATAACACGAAATAATGTTTTTTTTTTTCCTGAATTTCCAATCGCTCTGTTTTATTTATACAAAACAAAAACAATTGTTTAACTATGATGTTAGATGATACAATTGTTTCGTTCAGTAGTTTGTTATTCTCTTTCCTGTATATTCACCCAAAAAGTTAATATGCATGCAAAAATCATGTATCCATATAAAACATACATTACATACTTTTCAAGTTTGATTTATTCCTAAAACATATAATGTATCCGCAAATGCATTAAAGAACAAAACATGGAATTGTTATGAACATTACGTATAGTTCAATGGGTCGGGTGCATCAAGCTGCTTTAATTATATAGGCGTACAATGGAATTTATGAAATGATACTTCTTGGGTGCTAGTTTCAAACTAATCAACAATAAACATTATTTATCTTGGGAAGGTGGTCACATGTCAAAAGGTAGCTGTTATGTACTAGCAGAAACGTGAAGTGAATGTATGTGACTTTCTTAAAAGAATGAGGTTATATACAAATAGTTGAGGGGAACCATGACACAAAAATTCCACCAATAAGAAACATGCAATGTAAAGCTTAAACAGGGTTTTCTATTATCAGTGCGGTAGTGAACGAGATATTAAAAACAATAGCATTACAGTGTATGGACGTGTATGAAGCAGGTGCGGTACAAACATAAACCATATCAAAAGCTTTATGGATTTTATTACAGAACTGATATACTTACATTAAATCAATGTTCTTGATGG
Source organism: Palaemon carinicauda (assembly GCF_036898095.1). Lineage (NCBI taxonomy): Eukaryota > Metazoa > Arthropoda > Malacostraca > Decapoda > Palaemonidae > Palaemon > Palaemon carinicauda. Next base: position 32,527,330 of record NC_090764.1, read on the forward strand.
TTAATTGGCCAAAAATGTCTCGTGTGCTTCAAAGCTAAATAAAAACAGGTCCGAATCTAGGCCAGGGTGGATGCACTTACCAGATACAGTATAATATCCACTTCAGTGTAAGGTATACCCGAGATAAACTTCATTTGTTAATAATGAGCCAATGTGGGTTACTAGTTCAAAGTATACAATATTCATGAGTGAATTGGTTACTTGACCAGCAGGATATACAGTATAGGAAGGCGTACTCGCATAAACAAACACGCACGTACACGCACGCACACACACGCATGCACACGCACACACACACACACACACACACACACACATATATATATATATATATATATATATATATATATATATATATATATATATATATATATATATATATATATAGCACAACAGAGTGGCGTAATCATAACTTTCCAAAGAATTAAAGAAAAACCTAACATTCCAGAATTAATTATTTCACTTAACGTTACATCACAGCCATTAACAAATTTTTGTATATTCAAGTATCAATGACCAGGTTGTCAAAGAATCCTAAATCCGTGAAATGTCATATGTCATTTCAAAGTTCGAAGTCTGACTGACATCCGAATACGGACTGGTGGATCGATAAATTGCATATGTTGTAAAGATATCATTAGTTAGGCTAAACAGGTGGGTTATGTGTAAGCTTAACTATAAAGGGGAATATGCATGCTAGGTACGAGAACATACCTTAACGTGGTGAAAGGGTTTGTGTAATGACAAGATCAGCAAAGCTGTAGAAGTCAAAGTCATCTATACTATGTTGGTTTGCTGTGAGCAATCACACCAAAGCCTAAGCATCATCATCAATCAGCAGTGGTCAGAGTGAAGAGGAAAAGGTCAAGCCCCCAGAAATAAACTGACATGTCTTAGGCCCTTGTCTGCAGTGGACTAGAAACGGCTGAATTTGTTTTGGACCATACAAGTGAATTACGTGTATATTAAATACAAAGTGTACTGGGTTATAGCCAGACATGATAAACACATGTGATAACATCCACGTCCAAAAGAAAAAAAAAATGAAAACTGGAAAGCCAGCAAAACTATCCATGAATACTAGATGGGGTTTGTTTCCAGTTGTTGTAGGAATGAAATATATCACTTTGGTAAATACTTATAGCTATAGTTGTTTATGTATGTACTCTATCGTAAGATATGCAACTTACAGACTGATTCTTTATCACTTAAGGCCAGCTCCAGTATGAAGTAGCAATCCAGATCATAAAAAGCTGGTCGTTGATGAGATACATATATTTTATTCGAATTGTAACGCCGTACATGTCATTTTAATTTAACTGCATCTACAGTGTGTTTTTAGGCTATACCCATAGATAAAATACTCTTTATTCTTGCTTCGGTGCCACTGCGTAATACATTGTCTTCGGTGCCACTGCCTAATACATTCAGTCAACTGATCAGATTTCATTTTGATTGAAAGGAACAGATAAGAGTTAAATAAGAGACTAATTGTGGTCATGGAATGAACGAGAACAGAAGATACTGACATTACTGAATTGACCAACAGCGATTTATATATGCATTTTATATATCACAACAAGGTTTTTAATGGGGAAACGTGGAATGTTTATAAATATGTTAAAAATAACATGTATGATCTATGAGGACATTAGATTGAGGTAAATAACTTTAAAGGCAATCAAGAGGTCATCGTATGGATGAAGCGTGAATGGAAAGGGGGGGGGGGGATTCGGTGTGGAAAGGTCATATAATGCTCTCTAATTCATCTTTATTGTATGGTGAATTTATAATGTGGAAAGCAAACACTGACTGTGCGAGTGAGTGAGGTCAGGATGTCGAAACCGGAGTCTTGCAACACGGAACTAATTACCATTTCAGCGGAGGAGAAACGAAGGTCACTAGAGGACATGAATAGGCTATGTGAGGGAAAAGGAATGAAAAATGCAAACACAGAATGAACGTAAACGACAAAGAAGCTATTATGTGGGATGAATAAAAGTGTTAAAAGAAAATATGAATAAGTAGTGTACTGGCTTGCAAGCTGGGTAACACCAAATGTGCTCTGATTTAAGGATATCAATTTTAAGATTGAGGATACCAAGAATACGTTTCATGAAATGGAAATCCAATTCATGCTCAGTTTTTTTTTATTTTTTGGGGTCGCAGTTTCCAATGGTGCCAAACCCGTGACCTTGAACTCGGGCTAAAATTTCAAACTGACCTTTCAAGATCATACGTTCACCGTTCGTTGCGACTCAATGAGACGAAGACGATGGGGCAAACCTCATTCCCATATCTTGATACGTTTAGGTGTAATCGGTAAAAAAACTGTGCCTAAATTTGACTCTTGACCTGACCTCAGACGTCACTGATTGACCCAGGACACCAATCGCTTCGTATCGTGACGTCCGACACGCCCGCTTTTGTCCTGGGGCTATAGCTCAATTAGGGGCCAAACACCCCAAAGCCGTCCGTGTTATGAAAAATGCCGAAACCGGGTGAAGGTTAAAGATTTAAACGGCAAAGAAGTTAAGCCAGATATTATGTCCGCAATATCTATAAAAGGTGTAGCCTACTTACTCCTCATGCCTGGCTTGATAGTGTCGGAATGCGTAGTGTTAAAATCTATTTACTGTAAATACAGAAATGTGACATTGGAAGGCAAAATAAAACTTTTTTTGATTGCTATTTCCCAAACTGTATTGGAATTTACTACCTTAGCTTCAAAAATGATTGTCAGTATCTGTCAAAAAAGAATAACATGATACTGCTGTTAAAGGTAATAAAAACAAAGTAAACGACTAGATAAAGTATAAACAAAGCAATGTAAGTGAGCAATAGAGCAGTATCGCAATATGGCAAAGCGCACAGGTTTTGTGGGATGGATGTGGCTCGAGATTCAGATGAATTCTTCAATTATGGCCCCAAAGGCAATACATTAAAGCAATGCAGGGCTCTTGTTTTGTCACCCCTAGAAAGCAAATAGGTAAAACTAGATTGGTAATTAAAAATATCAAACATATAAACAAATCGTATTATGTGACCACTTTACATTAGGATTATTTTCCTTTGCACTCCTGGTAGCTGTAGAAACCAAAGCAAACTAACCTGAGAACAGTTTAAAGGTCGCCCATTAAATGCAAAGGCAAGGGATAGTGATAATGTGCTAAAAGGACGATGCTCTAGAGACTGGCCATATAGAGCATACATACGATCAGCTCTCAAGCCCCCTCTCCACCTAAACGAGGACCAGGTAGACTAATAAGCTTTAGTACCCGCCCCCATCCTTAGCTCACAAGGATGGTGAGGTTGCAGACACTACAAGAAACTAGAGTATCTACATAACCATGTAAACTGTCGCTCTTGAATAGGTCTCAAACCCTGGTCTAGAAGATCGCCAGGTAAGGACGTTTCCAATGGGCTATCCGCATATCTTTATACCTATATATAAAAATATTTATGACGGTATAAAATATAATTCACAAACTGACTTTCAAGCGTGAGAAATAAAGTAAATTATTCTGCATATTAAATTGTTCCCAACAAAAAACATACTATAAAAGAAGTAAAAAAAAAAAATAGGGAACGAAAAAGTCAGTTTTGCCTTAAAACGGCCAATCCCCTAAACCAGACTGATATCCGTGAGAGCTCCCCAAAACGGAGAGAGCATATAAAGATAACCTGTAAAAACAAAAGGTTTTGAAATGGTCCTTCCACATGTGCAGGAAATGTCAACACGAATGTAATGATCCTACCGTTGACAGTGGGTGAAACGCGTCGGAAAAATACAGGAAGTGAACGAATTGCAATTCTTTTTATCCCCTATCCAATTTCAGTAAAGCACATATGCTGACATACGATGTAAAACTTAGTCAAATAGCTTTTCGTTCTTCAAATCAGTGCAAGTATTTGCTTACTCTTTTACATTTTTTTTTAAAATGAAGTCACTCGAGTTGAAAAACCTCGAGAGATAAGGCAATGTTACCCTAAAAAACCGGAAGGGATCAGTATATATCACGATATCTATATAATAAAGTACGCTGAAAGAGAACGTTGGTACTTTACTTATTATATTCTTGTCAAACATAAAAACTTTAAGGTCAACGACAAATTCATTTCGATTTTAAAGAAATTTCTGTAGATGAATCTAGAAAATATAACAAAATGCAATTGACAAATAAGTTTTACGAATAATTTCTGTGCAATAGCACTTATATATATATATATATATATATATATATATATATATATATTATATATATATATACATATATATATATATATATATATATATATATATATATATATATATACATATATATATATATATATATATATGTATTTATAGCATGTATAACCAACGAAAAACTGTTATTTTCAATGAAAGCAGTATGATTAGCATAAATAGATAAACTGACACTCATTTAAAAGGAAATAAGTCATATCTTAATTAATGTTGATTTTCATACCTCATATCATCATAAAAATAACCAAGATGTTATCTAAAGAATTTCATACACTACCATTGCCGTTAAAGAGCCTTTGTTAGCAGTTAATATTCTAATATAGTGTCATTACATGTTACCATACACTATCTTATTAGATTGGATAAATCATTTAGAAATTTGTGAGTACATGTACAGGATACGATTGGATGAGAGAAAAAGAAAGCCCCAGAATCAATTAAGGCAGCAGGTGTGGGCAAAAGACTAGCCAGAAATATAAAGAGGATTAAACGAAAGGATCGTTGAGCCAACTTTCCTTTATAAGAGTAAAAAGGGAATATTAAAACTTTTGATAAAACGGATGCTAAAACAACTGGGCTGTATTTTGGCATACTAATTATGTGAGAAGAATTGAGACGGTCAAAAAAAAAAAAAAAAAAAAAAAAAAAATTGAGCAATAAAATCAGAGGCATTTAATCTATTAAAATTTCCCAAAGTTCCTTAGCTGCGCCAACACTTGCACTCACTCCATTGCCTCTCGAACGTTTAGGACGCTCCCGAAGGGTAAAATCACTGCTAGGTATATGCTCACACTTGAAGATGGTCTATTCTTGTCATATGAATGGAAAATATTATACTGGTGAAAAGAAAATAAGATCTGGACTTCTATAAAACTCAATTAGTAAGACGTAGAAAATGCTTAATAGATTAGGTTTAGGACGTATTAGAATACAGAATCTTATCATCCTTGAAGTGCAAGAATGCATATATCATAGATAGGAATGATCCAATGTCCGCAGGAGGTTTTACGAGCTAAAGGTGATCCTCCTGTTTAGATGATATTTTAATTGAGTGGTGTGAAAACTTCCATCATAAGAGTTTCATTCACGACTCACCAGCTAAACTATGAATGTGGCAGTAACCAGTCTTTTTTTTCCCATTCAGTCCTTCCTGTTAAGGCAAACCGTTGCATGAAAATATATAGTGTGCTTATTCTAAAGAGAATAGAGAGAATAATTGACGAAAAGCCGATTTAGAAAAGGTAAGTGTACTGACCAAGCTTTCATTTTAAGATATGTTGTACAACAATGTGTAAAATATAGAAATCCACTTTTGATGGCTTTTGTGGACTGAAAACCACACCGACCAATTATGTGGCGAGTCCAGCGTTATTACTGAGTTCCTTTTGAGTATGTACACTTTATTAACTCTGTTCATGAGCATGGCAAGTACAAAGTTGATGTTAGTGGAGTCCTATCAAATGAATTTCCAGTGAACAGTAGAGTACTCCAAGGGAATGTGTTGTCACCTATATTGTTCATACTCCGCACGGATTTTGCAATGCATAGAACAGTTGGGGATGGTGGAGAAGGGTTGGACTAGATTGGTAATAGGAAATTAGCTGACCTAGAGTATGCTGATGACAGTGGCCTTATTAGCAGAGCACCACGGAATTTACAATACTTGCTTTCCAGATTGCATGAAATATCACATGAGGTTGGGCTCAGGATAAATAGAGGAAAGACAGAAATGATGAAAACAGATTTATATGCAATGGAAGATGAAATATCAGTTGAAAGAGGAAGGATTAATGAGGTAGAATCATTTAAATATTTTCTAAATTATGGTCTCTTATACAAGGTCTTTAAAATTGAATGAAAAATTAAAAAAAAAAAAAAATTGAAAATGGCCAATTAAGTAAAACTTGGAAATCAAATAGCCCAAAATCATAAATAAAATTAAAGAATATATATCAATTTAGTGAGATCAGTGTTAAGTATGAACATGAGTCGTGGTATGCCAATGAAACCATATCCAACATATTTAGTAGATTTGAAAACAAAGCCACCAAAAGAATATTGGGAGTTTAATGGCAGGACAGGATTAGAAATGAAACTATAAGAGAGATTACTCAAGTGCCATATGTGGATGAGATCATGATGAGGGGTAGATGGAGATGGTTTGGGCATGCTCTTCGCACTCCCCAAGAGATATCAGCTCACCAAACGTTCGGCTCGGCTCCACAGGACAATGGAAGAGTTGCACGACCCATACCGACATAGCCGAGAACTATGAAACGTGAAGTAGATGATGAAAGAAGTATTGATTTAAAAGCTCAAGATGGAGGAGACTGGCGAAATCTAACCGAGGCCCTTTGCGTCTATAGGCATATTATATGATTTATTATTATTATTATTATTATCATTATATATATATATATATATATATATATATATATATATATATATATATATATATATGTTCGAATGTAAATCTATTACTTCAGGAAATAATATTGTTAAAAAAACAAACTTAAAATACCTAACTGAACATATTACCTTTTTTACCTGACATGAAAAATGATAATAATACCTGTAAAGCTTCTGCGATATCTCATTCAATAAAAACACAAAATACTGTTTACGGCAATAGTCACACATTATCCAATATTGTAATACCTAAAAATTTTTATTACATTGAACGCTTTGCACATAAAAAATAACACGAAATAATGTTTTTTTTTTTCCTGAATTTCCAATCGCTCTGTTTTATTTATACAAAACAAAAACAATTGTTTAACTATGATGTTAGATGATACAATTGTTTCGTTCAGTAGTTTGTTATTCTCTTTCCTGTATATTCACCCAAAAAGTTAATATGCATGCAAAAATCATGTATCCATATAAAACATACATTACATACTTTTCAAGTTTGATTTATTCCTAAAACATATAATGTATCCGCAAATGCATTAAAGAACAAAACATGGAATTGTTATGAACATTACGTATAGTTCAATGGGTCGGGTGCATCAAGCTGCTTTAATTATATAGGCGTACAATGGAATTTATGAAATGATACTTCTTGGGTGCTAGTTTCAAACTAATCAACAATAAACATTATTTATCTTGGGAAGGTGGTCACATGTCAAAAGGTAGCTGTTATGTACTAGCAGAAACGTGAAGTGAATGTATGTGACTTTCTTAAAAGAATGAGGTTATATACAAATAGTTGAGGGGAACCATGACACAAAAATTCCACCAATAAGAAACATGCAATGTAAAGCTTAAACAGGGTTTTCTATTATCAGTGCGGTAGTGAACGAGATATTAAAAACAATAGCATTACAGTGTATGGACGTGTATGAAGCAGGTGCGGTACAAACATAAACCATATCAAAAGCTTTATGGATTTTATTACAGAACTGATATACTTACATTAAATCAATGTTCTTGATGGTTAATTGGCCAAAAATGTCTCGTGTGCTTCAAAGCTAAATAAAAACAGGTCCGAATCTAGGCCAGGGTGGATGCACTTACCAGATACAGTATAATATCCACTTCAGTGTAAGGTATACCCGAGATAAACTTCATTTGTTAATAATGAGCCAATGTGGGTTACTAGTTCAAAGTATACAATATTCATGAGTGAATTGGTTACTTGACCAGCAGGATATACAATATAGGAAGGCGTACTCGCATAAACAAACATTCACGCACACACACGCACGCGCATACATGCACACACGCATGCGCGCGCGCACACACATACATACATACATACATACATACATATATATATATATATATATATATATATATATATATATATATATATATATATATATATATATATATATATATATATATATAAGCACAACAGAGTGGCGTAATCATAACTTTCCAAAGAATTAAAGAAAAACCTAACATTCCAGAATTAATTATTTTACTTAGCGTTACATCACAGCCATTAACCATTTTTGTATATTCAAGCATCAATGACCAGGTTGTCAAAGAATCCTAAATCCGTGAAATGTCATATGTCAAAGTTCGAAATCTGACTGACATCCGAATACGGATTGGTGGATCGATAAATCGCATATCCTTGATGTTAAATACAGGTATTGTAAAGATAGCATTAGTTAGGCTAAACAGGTGGGTTATGTGTAAGCTTAACTATAGATGGGAGTATGCATGTTAGGTAAGAAGATATACCTTAGCGTGGTGAAATGGTTTGTGTATCGCCAAGATCAGCAAAGCTGTACAAGTCAAGGTCATCTATACAAGGTTGGTTTGCTGTGAGCAATCAGACCAAAGCCTAAGCATCATCATCAATCAGCAGTGGTCAGCGTGAAGAGGAAAAGGTCAAGCTCCCAGAAATAAACTGACATGTCTTAGGCCCTTGTCTCCAGTGGACTAGAAACGGCTGAATTTGTTTTGGACCATACAAGTGAATTACGTGTATATTAAATACAAAGTGTACTGGGTTATAGCCAGACATGATAAACACATGTGATAACATCCACGTCCAAAGAAAAAAAAATGAAAGCCAGCAAAACTATCCATGAATACTAGATGGGGTTTGTTTCCAGTTGTTGTAGGAGTGAAATAGATCACTTTAGTAAATATTTATAGCTATAGTTGTTTATGTATGTACTCTGTCGTAAGATATGTAACTTACAGACTGATTCTTTATCACTTAAGGCCAGTTCCAGTATGAAGTAGCAATCCAGATCATAAAAAGCTGGTCGTTGATGAGATAAATATGTTCTATTCGAATTCTTACGCCGTTCGCGTAATTTTAATTCAACTGCATCTACAGTGTGCCACTGCGTAATACATTCAGTCAACTGATCACATTTCATAATAAAAGATATTTTGTTCTTTTTTTCTTCCTTATTGCTTGCAACTCTCTGAACCTAATGGAAAACAGGTAACAGATAAGTCAAATATTTGCACTCATTTCAGAAGAGCGTTATTTGCCTTTGCTTTGCATCCCAGGTGCTCGACTGGAATTGGATATAGAAGAGAAATCAATTCAATCGTATTTCATGCTCATTTTATGTCCAATGTCGACGAAAAGCTTATCAAAAACAATGTTGACAGTGCTTCCATGTGCGCTAAGTCCTCCATTTCCGAAATTTAGCTTTAAAATATATCGTTATCGTTATCAGTTTGCCTCGGACACTAATGGAACATGTACAGTACAACAAGATATCTTAGGGAAGTTTGGTAAAGAATTTCCATCTAAAAATTCCATTCAGTTGATGGACAATTCCTTCTACCTCAGTGTCACCACAGCACAAAATCATACATCTTGTTCTACCATAAACTCTCCAACG
>NC_090764.1:32541899-32566899 GCF_036898095.1 Palaemon carinicauda
GCTTTGGGAGTTATAAGAATAAATGATCCATATACATAAAATATACATACATACTTATATACACATGCATACATACATCTACATTAACATATACATAGATTTTCAATATATGTATATGTGAATTTGAACTTGAAATGCAAAGGAAAAAGGGTTCCTGTTTTGAGTGCAACAAAAATATATAACGAAATATAAATTATATGGTTTGTTTGTTTGTTTCTCTCTCTCTCTCTCTCTCTCTCTCTCTCTCTCTCTCTCTCTCTCTCTCTCTCTCTCTCTCTCTCTCTGTATAATGGTGAAATGTCCAAAAGTCACTTATTAAGTGGCTCTTATGCATTGTTTTAAACCTTCTCCTTATTTGCTAACACCATTTCAAGGAAGACCTTGCTGCCTATTTGGTCGCTGCCATCGCTGGAGTTGATTGATGAGTGGACGTCAATCAACATCAGCTGGAGCAACAGCAGACGGAGGGTGAAATATTACCCTCGTATCTGTGTCACTGAACAATAAGACCAGGAATTCATTGATGGTGAAAATGAGCATCAACTATTTAATAATGTTCTGGCTGGTGACATTATCGAAAGAATGACTAAATTCAGTTCCCCTCTACTGTAGCCTCGAGAGAGAGAGAGCGAGAGAGAGAGAGAGAGAGAGAGAGAGAGAGAGAGAGAGAGAGAGAGAGAGAGAGAGAGAGAGAGAGAGAGAGACTGCTGACCCATTTCCAATCATTCTATAAGTTGTGTCCACCCGTTCTGCCAATTAGAATTGAATGCATTTCACATGATGGTTTTATATTGAATAAAAAAACATCCCGTATGAATAAATTAACTATTCCCAACCGTAACTATCCTGTTATTTCTCACGGTCGATGCTTGTCAGTCGGTAGATGATGATGATGATGATGATGATGATAATAATAATAATAACAATAATAATAATAATAATAATAATAATAATAATAATAATAATAATAATAATAATAATAATGATAATAATGATAGCTCTTTGAAAGGCCCTATCCCTCATTACGTACACACACACTCTCTCTCTCTCTCTCTCTCTCTCTCTCTCTCTCTCTCTGTATAACAGTGAAATGTGCAAAAGTCACTTCACAATGAAAAAGAAAGCGAAGGCTTGTGTCAGGTAAATCATTACTAAGAACGTTATTAAGTGGCTCTTCTGCATTGTTTTAAACCTCCTCCTTATTTGCTAGCACCATTTCCAGGAAGACCTTGCTGCCCATTTCCTCGCTGCCATCGCTGGAGTTGATTGATGAGTGGACGTCAATCACCATCAGCTGGAGCAACAGCAGACGGAGGGTGAAATATTACCCTCATATCTGTGTCACTGAACAATAAGACCAGGAATTCATTGATGGTGAAAATGAGCATCAACTATTTAATAACGTTCTGGCTGGTGACATTATCGAAAGAATTACCAAATTCAGGTCCCTTCTATTGTAGCCTCAGGGAATCTAGATGTTTTAATATCATGAGAGAGAGAGAGAGAGAGAGAGAGAGAGAGAGAGAGAGAGAGAGAGAGAGAGAGAGAGAGAGAGAGAGAGAGAGAGAGAGAGAGATAACGCTGACCCATTTCCAATAATTCTCTATGCTGTGTCCACCAGTTATGCCAATTAGAATTGAATGTACTTCACATGATGGTTTTATATTGAATTAAAACACATCCCGTATGAGTGAATTTACCTATTCCCAACCTTAACTAACTTGAATTTCTAACGGTCGATGCCTGTCAGTCGGTAGATGATAATAATAATAATAATAATAATAATAATAATAATAATAATAATAATAATAATAATAATAATAATATCTCTCTGGAAGCCCCTATCTCTCATTACGTACATTTTTCACTAATTGATTTTCTCCCATTCTCTACATATGACCATTACTTCATTACAACATTAATGCTCGTGTATTTCATACAAGCTCATACAATATAATGTGATACCTCTCTCTCTCTCTCTCTCTCTCTCTCTCTCTCTCTCTCTCTCTCTCTCTCTCTCTCTCTCTCTCTCTCTCTCTGTATCCTTAAAGGAGTCTATGATATATATATATATATATATATATATATATATATATATATATATATATATATATAGTTATTTATATAAATATATATATATATATATATATATATATATATATATATATATATATATATATATGATAAATTTTGCACATTTTTACGTGTTTTTTCATATTCAGATAAGCCATATATATTTTTGATACATTAATGTCTGGATTCTCTTAACGACCTCGGGATCAGAGCCCCAGGCGAAATCACACAAAGACAAGAGCTTGGCTCCGGCCGGGAATCGAACCCTGGTCGGCAAGCTTGTATAGACAGTGACTAAGCCACTTGGCCGACCAGGGTTCGATTCCCGGCCGGAGCCAAGCTCTTGTCTTTGTGTGATTTCGCCTGGGGCTCTGATCCCGAGGTCGTTAAGAGAATCCAGACATTAATGTATCAAAAATATATATGGCTTATCTGAATATATATATATATATATATATATATATATATATATATATATATATATATATATATATATTTGTGTATATAAATATTTATATATATATATATATATATAAATATTTATATACACAAATATATATAAATATATATATATATATATATATATATATATATATATATATATATATATATATATATATATATATATATATATATACTGCATATATATACATATATATATATATATATATATATATATATATATATATATATACATATATATATATATTAGAAAAAGCTGTTTAATCTTGCCATTACATGTTTCAATTCATTAAAGTTTTTATGTAATTGTTATTCTCAACCGGGTTGTATATAAACTTGTAATGTTGCGTTAATAAACCAGCCATGTCCAGCTCGTCTTTCTGTTATGACCTAATAGTAACCCACCACACAACTTTAAACTTCGCTATAATTTTAATAGCCCCATCACTCAAGGTTTAGTTACCCTTTAATCTTTCTTGCTTAACAAAAATTGGAAGACAGTTTACATCAACCCTTTAATATTTTCGTCTCTCAATTGCATTCAGCATCCGCTTTTTACTTTATTACAAAGGCACCATAACACTGAGGAAAACACTCTTACTTAAATATCCTAAAATTTTATTTCAAAAAGTTTTCCCACATATATTGCGACGCGAAATGATTCGATCATATAAGGAATTTTTTGTCATCAAGCCTTACAACATACTAAGAGAAAAGTTAACGCAAATCAGAACTCTATCGCTAAAGAAGTGCAGTTATATGTTACTTTACCACCATTAATGGTTGTCTTTATATCACTTCCCATACCACACATGTACATTCATGTGTAACGATTAAACTTATAGCTTTCATAAAAAAAGTATATTCGATCAATTATAAAATATTCTAATAACTTTATACTATAAACTAACTGAAAAGAAGTATCCAACTACTGTACCTATTTTCACAAATAAAACCAGATACTGCAATGTAATAAAGCTGAAATCCATTTAATGGCCTAAGACACAAGAACAAGTACTCATTCCAATTCCCTTAAAACTTTCTATTTACGTTCAAGCTAAATACTACTTATGAAAGGAAGCATGAAATTATTCATAATTTTGGCGGAGCAATAAATTTGGTATGATTTTGTCATATACCTTACGCACGCTTTATTATCCTTAGCTCTTGCAGATGGCACCTCATTCAGGTGAGTGAGCCCATTTAAATACGAATGCATTTTATTATTCAAGGTATGCGAGAGCTGATATTTATTCTACTTTGGGGGATTTTATTCATATTTCATAACCGGAAAATAAATCATATAAAAAACAAGTTGTTGACTATTTTACGTGATAAGAAAGTATGCTCATTAACTTTGTTTTGATTTTGTTTCTTCCTAAGAAAAATAACGAAGAGAAGGATAAAGAAATATTTTAAGCATATTTTCATAGGTGACTTTTGATTCGGATATTTAATCCTATTTAGGAGATTTCAGTTTTATATTAAGAAAAGCTTTTATAAATGTGATTTATTGATCGTTTTAAGACAATTCCGCGAGGATCTATACCTTTTATGCATAAACCAAAAACTCCCGAATTACATTCATTCATGGAAATCGATATGAGATAGCAAGTTGGCGGCCAACTACCAGCTCAGATTAAACAAGCAAACCATAATCTTTCAGCATTGTTAGGACGGGATAAAATGTAGAATGTTAAAACGGCTGACAATTTCAATTAGAAAAGGAAAGACCACAATATAATGACTGAAAATATGAGAAAAAACAGAAGTACGTATTTAACGTATGGACAGATGGATTTGACATTAGTGATAAAGGTTTTCAATAATAAAAGATGACACACTCATTTCAAAATATAGATTTTAAGCATTATGGTTTTAAATAAAAGAATTTGCGAGTCATTAAAAATTTCACGTAAATACGGCTTTTGTAAAAAGTGCGAAGCCTCTAACCGTCTTCCTCTTCTTTAATTTTGTTTCCCACGTTTCTCAAATAATTAGGTAGATAAAAGGGATGGAAACTGAACTTTCATTTCTAGTCATAATTTCCTTATTTTGTACCAGGACATTAACCTTACCGTATGTAATTTCGAGTGTTAGACAAATTCATAAACTTACAATCACTGGGATTGTATTGAAGTTGAACAAAGCAGCATTTACATTTCGGTTACCATTATCATCATCATTGTTAAAGATACCAAATATACAATATCAGAATTTTTAAATTTAAGATCAAATGATGTAATTCAATAAATGTAAGATTGATTATTCTATATGCAATATGTACATTCTCTTTGGGTCGTTGCCTTTAACTACCAACGTTCCATTTTACTTAAAATGGAATGATTTATACAACCTTCCAGTGTATCCTTTACGAGAATATGATAGGTATTCCATAAAAAAATCTGTACGTCATTGAATATATATATATATATATATATATATATATATATATATATATATATATATATATATATAGATATATATATATATATAAAAAACAGCGAGCTTATATAAAAGTTTCAAAGCAAGAAAGTCACAGAAATTCAAACATAATAATTCACAAAAACAGGCTTAAACGGGTTATGTTAATAGTGAGGTGTAAAGCGAGATAATTATAAAAAAGAAAATACCACTACAGGGTACGAGCATGTGTGAAACACGTATGGTACATCATTCCCCCCCCCTAAAAAAAGACACCCATGTGAAATGGGGCACCCTGGTCTTGAGAGGCGTACTGCATGCATGTCATCTTGCATAAGATTAGAAGATTGTGACGGATCACGAGGAAAGGGCATACGTAAGGGGGCGTCGGCAGTGGCTTGCTAGTGTTCTTGCACAGGAAAACTTGTGTTGCAGTTTTTAAATCTGTCGGTATGTGTGCCACTGATGGGGCTTGTGGGTCTGGCGGCATGAAGTACATCCTCCCACAACGTGACGTAGGCATTGGAGATTGTCAGGGGAGGTTAAAGACAGACAAAATTCGGCAAGGATGAACACCAGGTCGCCATGTACCATTTCAGCTGCCGAGACATCCAGGACGTCTTTAGGAGTGGTCCTTAGTCCCAGGAGGACCCAGGTTAGCTGAGTAAACCAGTTGAAGTTCTTGCAGGGGGACATCAAAGCTACCATGTTTAACCATTCCGTTGGCAGCAGCGTTGTTTGCGGTTGTCTTATATAGGTTAATTCCAAGGAGATTTGCTAATGGTGTTCAAAATTTAAAGGTGAAAGTGGTACCCCCGTCAGAAGTAATATGCTCAGGGATACCAAATCTCGATATCCATCCTGACAGTAAGGCAGATGTACACACGGTGGACGTTGAAGTTTCCATGAGAATGGCTTCAGGCCAACAAGTGGAGAGGTTGATGACGGTAAACAGTCAACGATGTCCTTGTTATGTCCTACTACGTCAATGTGAAAGTGGACAGAACGACGTTGAGATTGAGGAAAGGTCGAGGTCTACCAGTACTGACGTCAGAGAGGAAGGTGGCATTGGAGTCGTCAAGGGGGACATCTCCCAACAGAGAGATATGCAGGATGCCCTACATACTTGGTACACTGGATCATTTCAATGGGCTTCTGCCAAGGCATTGTAATTCAATCTCAGTTGAATGGCAGCCAATGTGTTTCTTGATAAGAGATCGGCATCAGGATCTGCCAAGGCATTGTAATTCAATCTAAGTTGAATGGCAGCCAATGAGTTTCTTGATAAGAGATCGGCATCAGGATTAATTTCCCCAAGAAAGTGCTGAAGGGTACAATTGTACTCAGCCACGTCAAAGAGATGCCGGAGTTGATGTGCGGACCAGGCTTCAAACTGTCGAGTGAAGAATGCAACGGAGGCATGTGGTCTGTGTAAATTACAATGGGCGTACCATCCAAGAAGTGGAGAAAATAACAGACAGCCAAATGCACCACGGTCGAAAGTAGAGTACCTGGATTCTGCCTTGGAAAGTTTTCTATTGAAGAAGGCCAATGGACGGGTTAATCTGTTGATCATGGGGTAGGTGTCTGTGTCTTAACGCATTCACGTTCTCTTCGATAGGAGTGGTGGCATTAATGGAGGTCTTGAAGGTGGTGAAATGGCTGTTCATAAGTGTGTCGACTTTGGTCATCAGGTCCTTCATGGGCAAAATATCAACATCAGGTACTGGTTTGGTTAGGTGTTTACCCAATTGGCATGAAGTAGGTTCACCTCATGAGATGAGCTGTCAGCGGCAAGTTGCAGGCGACGAAGCCTTTTGGTCTCCTATCGGTTATCGTGCCAGCTGAAAAATTTGACTATACGGGCGACTGGCGATAGCAAGTACTGCTCCAGGAGGTATGTTTTAAGGGGAGTAATACCTTGTTTGGGGGTTCCACTGATCGCAAAACCAATTGGAGATTTCCTGTAAAATGTCCTTGGGAATCGGCAAGAGAACATAATTTGCTTTGGTGCTTGACTGAGTCACCCTTTTGATGCGAAACTGAACTTGGTGCGCTGAAACCAGAATGCCTCTGTACTGGCAAAGGGTGGTAGTTTTAGGGATGTGGCATTGATAGGAAAGTCAGTGTTGGAGGGCAGCATTATTAAACAGTACGTCTCAGCAGTGAGAGGGGAAAGGCAGGAAGGAGCTAGTCACTCCGGTAGTCACCAATTGTGCAAGCGAGCAGTTAGGCGATAACTGAGAGGCGAGGTGAAAGTAGCTACATTATGAGTTTCAGAGTAAGAAGGTTACATAAATTCAAACAACAATTCATGAAAAGACAGGCTTAAACAGGTTCTGTTAACAGGGAGGTGTAGATGCGAGATAACAATAAATAAAAAATACTGTTACAGTGTACGAGCATGTTTGAAACACGTGCGGTACAATACAAATATGTATGTATATATATATATATATATATATATATATATATATATATATATTTACAGCATATATATATACATAATATATATATATATATATATATATATATATATATATATAAATATATATATATATATGTATGTATATACATACTAATGTGCTGCTTGATTTATTCAACACTAACCAAAATCTGTTTCGGTCAATTATTAATGTCTTTCGTCAGGGTATGTCTACCAAAATAATCATTGTCTTTATATAATGGCAATATATTCTTAAAAACGAAAATTAAAAGAAATCTAAAAACAAGATTACCTTAAAAATAGCATGGAAATTTTAAGATATTTTCCTTTAAATTTATGAAAATGTTACTGAAGACATCTGGATATTTAATAGATGTTCAAAATTCCAATTGGAGTTCCAGATGCCTTGTGCAGATGAAAAATTTCGATTACCAAAGCCGTCTTACAACATTAGTTTTCAAGGCTTCAGAATAAGATCTGGTGGCACGTTTCAGAATCTGGAAGGAAGGGCATAGGTTGAACAGACCCCAAATAACAAATAACACAACTAATGCTGTAGAACTTGCTCTAGGAATCGAGATTTTTCTCCAGTAAAAGGTCTCTGGAATCCTAGTACTTCAAAATACTTTGATTGAGCACATCAGTTAAAAGGTCTTCAGAAAAGTAAACCACACATACAAAAGGACACACACACACACACACACACATATATATATATATATATATATATATATATATATATATATATATATATATATATATATATATATATATAAATACACTTACATCATGTATACTGTATGTATATATACATGAATAAATTTTCATCAACTTTAATTTTGTAAAAGCATGAAATAATTTTGGGGGATGTCCTGTACCCTGATCACATTCAAATTGGTTACTATGAAACAATCACCTGGCTTGCGTGCAGATTACAGTGATAGCAGAATGACAATAGCATTTTAAAGGCTTAAAACAACATTTATGATTACCAAATGTAAATTCGTATATTTGTAAACAATGCAAATAATTTATGTGTGATCGCATGTATATGCAGTACAGCAACAGCAACAAACAACAAATATAGCCATTTCGGGTCCACAGCAGGAAAAAAGACACCTGACATGTCCTTATTCAATATCAGGGGTTTGGCTAGTTTTCATCACTCTGCTGGTTAATTGATTGATTTGAGGTTTTCTGGCATTCTGACATCTAAGGTCATTGACGCCGATTACTATGTTGGCCAACAAGCAGATTGTAGATGGCCGGAGACATTTGTCTAATCACTCACAGCAAAACCAATCTATTGTTCCCACTGAGAGAGGATACAGTAGAGTGACCAATAATTAGAAAACAATGGCAAAAATTTGTCAGATGTATAAAAGCTATGTTAATAAAGATAATACAAGATAAATAATGGTAGTAATTAATATTATAACTGACATGCACACTGAGCACATATTGCTAAAACTGGAATATGTTTTATTATTTACCGTGGGATAATCCCATCTCAGCTACATGATGCAAATGATTACAACATTTCCCAATTTAATGTAAATCATCGCCCAGTCAACCATGGCTTCGCGCTGCAAAATCTGGAATACGAATAAATTATTTTATGAAATATGCACGTATGTTGGGCAAAAAACCCCCGCCCCCCCCCCCTCTCTCTCTCTCTCTCTCTCTCTCTCTCTCTCTCCTCTCTCTCTCTATTAAATATTCCCCTATTTCACTTCTGCGCATATATACAACCGTAACTTTTAAGACTCTGAAAATTAAAATACTTAGAGAAACTTTAATTAGTTTTGAGACCCAATCCCTCCGTTATATAAACAGGAAGAAGTTTATGGTTGTATGATAACTAGGACCTGTATTTTGGATATCAATAAATGTATTCCTTTAAAAACGGGGGATATTAATATTATGTTGGTCTTATGAATTAAATAAATTATTAGCCAATACTATAATATCCATCAACAATTAAACATTATATAATAGAGAATTTAGTTATGATAAGCTCTATTTGCATTAGCTTTCTTAACTTTCCTAATTTTACACAAAGTTCGAGTCTATTTGTGAAACAAATTACTTCTTATTTTATGAATGAAGACCTAACACCATAAACATAACTATCTAATTTATCTTTAGTAAACTGCAATTTTAAACTAGAAAGAAAGCTGGATATATTTGACTTTACTCTGTAGGTCTGCAGCTCTGCGATATTAACCCTTATTCAAATAACTGAAGTAATTTTTTACATTTCTATTTAAATCGTCAACCTTGCACGGACAATATAAACTTCAATAATGCCACTATCAATGTTACTCATCACAAACTCTTTTCTATCTCCAATACCATTTACACTTCCATTACTATTTGAATCATTGACAATCATCCAATGTCATTAATCAAGCTATGATTTATAACAGTGACAAAGAAAGAGTATTCTAAATCCCTGTGGTTTTCTTGCTAACTATCTTTGCTCTCACTATAAAATGCTATTTTATGACGATATCATAGATCACAACAATATTACAGTTGAGATCAATAGTGAATCATTATGATGTATTACCAAATACACATTTCCCTCTATAATGGTCCACTTCCGGAAAATCTCTCACTTAAAACTCTCATGATATGTTCAGATGTACAATTAAAGGATGGTCATAAGTTTATTTATTTTGGAAATTAATATATAAAAAATCTGTATAAATGATGGGATTTTTTCCTTCACAAGATGCAAGGGACTATGACAATGCCCAACACTGACGATATATTTATATTTATGTTTATATATATATATATATAATATATATATATATATATATATATATATATATATATACATATATGTGTATATATATATATATATATATATATATATATATATATATATATATATATATATATAAATGTGTGTGTGATCAGCGCCCATGCCCCTCTCCATCCAAGCTAGGCATAGTGATGGCCAGGCAATGGCTGCTGATGACTCAGCACGTAGGCCTACAAGCTCCCGCAAACACCCCCCCCCCCTCAATCCTTAGCTCACAAGAATGGTGAGTTAACAGATACTAAAAGAAACTATAGAACTTGAGCCGGACTAGAAACTCAGTCCGGTAGATTGCCAGGCAGGGACGATTTCCAATAGGCCACCCCAACATTTTTAATACCTTGAAACTTTAACATTATAAAATAAAAAAAATAGAGAAATGAGGAGAATTTATGCAACCATTAAAATTCGTCAGTTAGAAGAGGGTATAATTCCCTCAATTTGCTCTCATAATCTTAGAAACTAAAGTTCTACCAAAGTAAGGACATTGTACATAGATAAACTAACAAAACCTGAAAAAATCCTTCATGAAACTAACCAACTAATATTTTTTTCCCTGTTGGTCATCTGTTAATAGTATCAGTTTTCTATAATTTCAAAAAACAGACTGACGAAACTACATTTTTTTTTACATAGGCCTTCAATATCCCAATTTCCGAAGCGAGACTGCAGGTGCGGTTGGAAGTAAAATTATTCACTTCTATCGAGTTACTTGTAATGGAAATAAAAGGAAAATTTTCGCGTTGAGATTTTATAATTTCATAGCTATAGTGCACCAAAAAGGAAAATTTTCGCGTTGAGATTTTATAATTTCATAGCTATAGTGCACCAACATTTGATTAATTTTATTCTAACCTGAAAATGAAAAAGAAAGAGACATTGAACCAGATGAAAAGCAAAAACCTACTTGAATTTTTATACCACTGGCTGGAAATGAGAAAAAATAAAATCAGTCACTTATTTACGCATTGTATTAGTTTTAGAATTTTCTCTTGTATAAAAATTCGCCTTTCCAAGAAATATGTCGTTAAAACTCATATATTTCATTGTTTTCCTATAGATTTTTATAATATTACATTGTCGAAAATTTCATATTCGAAAACTCTCTGTAAGAGGAAAACCAGTAAATACTGAACAAAATATGTTCCAAACGTAAAAATAAATAATTAAATAGCGACACTGACTCAAAAAAAAAAAAAAAAAATAAATAAATAAATAAATAAATAAATAAAAAAGAAAAAAAAATTAAACACCCAGCAAAGGTCACAAAAACAACTGAAAAATGTTACATTCACCGTCACTCAAATGAAAGAGTTTGCATAGCAATCTCTCCATCCATTCAAACTCTTTCTTTCACAGACAATCCTCTGTGAAATCCTTCAAAGTGCTTCAGTAACACCTAGTACTGCAAACGCAGTTCTTTTACCATTTTCTTCAGCCTCTTTCATTTATCTTCAGCTAAAACAGTATTCTCAGCAAATATCAACCATGCCACAACCTGTTTACAATTTTTCGTTTCTTCTTTTTTTCACCTTCAGAAATCTTTTTCGACAGGCATACTGTATACAAAGAGATAGTTGTGTTAATACAAAGTAAATTCGTTCCTTCTAGGTATTATAAAATATATTTGTATTATAAGAATCCTGCATATAATTGTCCTGAACATGTTTCGTTCTACAGTATGCGTCTCTATCAAACTCTATACTCCTTTCTCTTACCAGCTCTAGCGAAACTTACTTTTTTTCCTAGTTCCATGTACACTCAGCAACAAAACCGGTGTTGCCTTGCCAGACCCTACTTGGATACATCATGCCCTTCTTGCCCTGAAAGGTTGAAAGGTGGCCTGACGTTTAAACAACCAAGACATCGTTAGGATGGTTCGAATGTGAGGAGGAGGGTAATTACCCATATCAGTCAAAGAAGTGCGAGGATTGATGATGATGATGATGATGATGATGATATATATATATATATATATACTGTATATGTATATATTATATATATACACAATAAATATATATATATATATATATATATATTATATATATTCATATATATATATATGCATATATATATATATATATATATATAAATATGAAAGAGATAGAGAGGTCTTATCTCTTATTCTTTTAAGAAATGCAATTGTTTTCGAGAATAGTTATCGAAAAATATAATCACACCGATATATTTGAATTCCTTATTACATTATTATATGGATCATCCTTCAATATTGTGGGAATTGACTATTCCCATTAATATACGTGGGAATCATATATACATTGTTTGCATTATTCTAGCAGCTGCTTTCTCTCTCTCTCTCTCTCTCTCTCTCTCTCTCTCTCTCTCTCTCTCGAGTTCTAGAATAAATTAGATAAGATCATAAGAACTCTCCAAATGCTTAAACTAAATCGTTCTACCAAAGAGCAAAGGGAGTATTTGCGAATGCACTAAAAAAGTCTTTGAGACATCCAAAATCCTTATAACTCTCTCTCTCTCTCTCTCTCTCTCTCTCTCTCTCTCATATATATATATATATATATATATATACATATATATATATATATATATATATTACTCGTATCCAATATTTTACATTATTTGGATGTTCCCAAGGATCACACAAGACTGCTAACTACTTTGCAAGTTGGTGTTGGAATTGTATTTCTTTTGGGTGAAGATCCCATGTTCCAAAGATGTTCAATGACCACCTAAAAACAATGTTAGAACGATATATGCCCGTTTTCATTGCGAGTTGGAATCATTGATATTAAATTGTTATCAATAGGGGTATTACCATCATCATCATCACTTCATAAATGTTAATATGCAAACCTCGTCAAGCCATACATTAAGATCACCCAATTGCCACCTCTCCACCATCATCTTTAACCCCCACCTGGTTATATCCCCCTACCCCCATCCCCAATATTTGAGGTTTAAAGGTCTCACAGTTATGATAAGATCCTTCTGGTGGAAGTGTTTTAGTAAATGAAAAACAAAATACTAAGATGACAATATTTCATACAGTTTGCTTTCCAGGAGTTTAAAATTATATCAAAACTATAGATAACGAAGTAAATATGCGAAGACTGATTGAACAAATATCGAGAGTAATGGATTTCTTGAAGAGCTTACCGGGGGAACACTTTTAAGGAGTTGGACATCAGGACATGAAACGACAAATAAAATCGTAATAATACGAGTACTCAATGCTAAGGAAATATTTCCTTTTCCCTTGGGGAGGGTGAAGCCAGCTAGACTCGCACCTTTGAGCATTGAGAAATCGTCACCAGGGAAGGGGGTTCGCTTGGAAGTGAGTGACTTGCCCAGATAATTTGATTGATTGACTGATTGATTAGGAGTTTTTTTGTTATCCTGACATCTAATGTTATTGACGCCGAACCAGATAATTTGAGTTAACAATGTGTTGATAGGCCACAGTGTGTAATTTTGTGGATAGAGAGAGAGAGAGAGAGAGAGAGAGAGAGAGAGAGAGAGAGAGAGAGAGAGGAATGCTTAAGAAAATGCAAACGATGGATATTTCCGTGTTATGAATATTATGAATTGTCAGTTCCAATATTATTAAAGAAAATTTTATATAGAAATAGGATAGGAAAATTCAAATAAAAAGTTATGATAAAATCTTTTGATGAATTAGTTTCGAAATAATATCAGATTACATTTCTTAAAAGAATAAAAAAGTTCTCTCTCTCTTCATCGCATTTCTTTGAGTGATATGGGTAATTTCCCTCCTCCTCACATTCGAACCATCCTAACGATGTCTCAGTTGTTTAACCTCGGCCACCTTTCAGGACAAGAAGGGCATGATCTCTCCAAGTCAGATCTGGCCAGGCGACACCGGTTGTTGGGTGTACATAACTTTCCTCCTTTACTATCACCATTTTCAGAGATGGTCATTATAAACACTCATTCCATCACCAATAATCTCTTTGAAGCTCCATTTGTCTGCCTTACTGTTACAGCCAAAATACTACCAAAAAAAAACCCGCGCAGGTACACTAATAATGAACTACTTATAACTCGTACCAAAGGGGCCAGATAATAGTTATTTTTCTGACCCTTCCCTTGGCAACTTTCATCCAGTCATATATTGCACATCCTACTAAGCCACTATGGAAAACTAACCACTTTACTATCTGGATTTCACCTGAATAACATATACATGTATGTATGTATGTATGTTTTTATATATGTATGTATGTACCACGTTTATGAATGCATCAACCTCCCAAAGGCAAAAATTCAAAATAGAAAATGGCGTAAATGAAAGGTGAAGTGTAGGTGCGTGCCTAAATGTATATTAATGTTCAAACACACACACCGTCTGCATTATTTACGAAAAATACACTCCAAACCGAGGATGAAAAGTTACATTGTTAAAGAAGCAAAACATTTCTTTTTCATACGTGCCAGTCACTGGAAGCTTTCAGTTATTTCTTCTCTTGTAAAGCGTCGACGAACATTCCCTACTGACCCCACAGATTGCTCCTCTGACCAAAGTGAACACATCCTCGTATTTTGCAACAGTCATTTATTTTTTCATCCTTATCATTTTTTTGAATTTTTTTTTTTTTTTCGTGAATATTATGTAAGGGGATCGATTAATATAATTATAAAATACAATGTTGAATGATTTTTATGCATAATAATTAGAAAACATTTTCCCACTATATTTTACTTTGAAAACTTATCGTTAATCTATATTAAACTGACTCGACAATTGTAAAAGTTGAACAATAATATCCACTTAGTGCTCATGATGAAATATGATACTAAATAAAATAAGTTTAATATGCCAATATTCATAATAAATGTAAGGTATAAGATAAATGCAGATGATTCGAAAACCTGGTTCCATGATATTTACTCTCAGTATTAATGAAAAAACAAATAATATTTGTAAAATCCTTTCTACCTGATGAATATAACAAGTAATATTCCCATTTTTTTTTACTCAAGATACATTCAATATCAACGCCCTATTATTGGGTCGTAGGACTTACTCAAGAATATAAATGCAATGTGAAATACAGGATCATTGAAGAATTTTCATGATTTTCTTGTATCACTTACGCTATTTTTTTTCGCGAGAGAGAGAGAGAGAGAGAGAGAGAGAGAGAGAGAGAGAGACTAATAAGTCAACACTCATGGATAAGCATTCCTTAAGTTGCTCTGCAAGTACTGTATTACACGCTACAAACATTTATTACACTAGCCACCCTCTCTCTCTCTCTCTCTCTCTCTCTCTCTCTAAAATTGTAATGGAAAAAAAGAAAAAAAGGAAGTTGTCGAGATTAAAAACTCGAAAATGGAAGAACTACAAAACAGAAAGTTCTTGATAGGAGAACATGAAGAAAAATGGCTGAACTGGAAATCAATCTTCTGGCGCTCAACGTTGAGCCAAAAGCAAATGATCTACTGAGAATGTTTATAATCTAGCAACGAATATGGAATCAATTAAGATAACACTCCAAACAATGATGACCCCAAAACATCAGCAAATGAAATATACCAAAAAAAAGTTAAGTAAAAATATACTGATTATAAAATCAACACAAGCATCAATTAAAACCACAGACAGGAAAAATGAGGTTGAAAAAAGGACTCGAAGATATATCAGTCCTTAGAACGAGGTTAACTTCCAATGGAAGTGTTGTAAATTTCACCGATGATAGGATTTGTGGTAAATTAAATTCGAACCATAGTTTTTGGCATTGCAATGAGAAAATTTTTTTAAACTAAAATCTAAAATAATATGTTGTGTATACAATGATGAAGATGATCTAGTTAATGCTTATTTCAAAGGAATTAGATTTAGATTCAAAATATAAAAGAGAAGCTAAGTCTATTATTCAAGCAAAGTCCATCATATCGGATGGTTATTCATGATAATGATGACAAAGTTACGCTCCGATACGTGATATTTACTCACGATTTTTACCTGCTTCCACTGTCTAAGGTATGGGCATTTAGAAAAAGACTGCAAGTTCACGACTGGTGATAATGTGTGGGATATGTTTAAGAAATCATTTCACCAAGGCATGTGATGATATTTATAAACTTCACAAGTTGAAAAAACCAAAAGATCAGATAGTGAATGCAAAAAAAATTACTAGACTAGCAGAAAATATGGATCATCGGTTCTATGGACGTCATAAATGTAAATATTCAATCTGTAGGTGATAAAATAATGCAAATTACAGAATTGTGAATGAGAAATGTTTCGACATATTAGCGTTATCTGAAACGTGGCTAAATGACTTTGATGAGACTAAGATAGCTGAAGTGATCCCTAGTACACATGGTTAATTTTATACTCCGAGAGAGCAAAGTTAGGGGAGGAGTTGAACAAAGGCTATTACAATCTCAATATGCCAAAAAAAAAGAGCTTTTATAACAACTTTGACTCTATGGAAATAATATTTACACACAAAAACAATAAAATATATATCGTACTAGTCTACAAACACATATATCTTTTTTTTAGGTGTTCACTATGTTCTCTTTTCTTTCCAATCTTTGGATAGATGAGGCATCAAATCATGATGCTTTAGCCTTTAGTGTGTTACTAGAATCATATCAATTGGCTAATAAAGATGACTGTATAACAACCTTGAGAATACGTGGGAAGACCTAGTTGCTAAAGAAAATAAGCTCTAGAAATGAATGAAATCTCTCCCCTTGTGTATTTATTGATGAAATTGCAAATAAAATAATAATGTCATCAATATTCTTCATGGCCACGACAACTAACGTTTATTAGGCTCAATATATTTTTATTACCTAATAACTATACAACAGGGTAAGCAAAAATAAACATGATACCAAGTGCCAAGTGATGGAAAAGACTTTAACTGTAAATAATCAATCTCCTTGGTTCCATGGGGAGACTTTAGAGAAAAAGAGGGGGAAAAGACATACAGAAAGAAAAAGGAATTGGTTAAAAAACAGAGTACCTGGGTGGAACACAAAACCGAAAAGTGCTAATATAATTATATTTTAAGGAGGAGAAACTGAATACTATGGAGACAAAATACAAGAACCAGTAAAAGACACGAATAAGTCCTTTCGTCCCGTAAATGGTGTCATGACGAAAAAGGCTACCAGATGGGTATAGCAACCAAGAACTGGTAAATAAATTTCAAAAATTCTTTAAGAACGAGAGAGAAATGAGAAAAATATTAGTGTATTGTTAGGTTTAACATCTATAGGCATCCACAACTTCCATCATCTATAGCCATCCATAACTTCCATATTATTTTATTCTGTTCTTATTTATAACTCCATGAAAATTCAGAGGGAAATGAACAAAAAAATCAAATCAGAGTATAAAGTCTGTATGATGTGCCTTATGAAGCCTATTAATAAACTTCACATCTATATTTTAATCGGAAAAATACACTGTTTTCAACCATATATCAGTGAAATAGAGGCGAACGTAATTCTACCTTACTTTGCTATTACTTTTTACGGGTTGGTGACCATGATATCACTCCTTTACGTCAATATATCCGTTTTTAAAACGGTAAAAATCCTGGAATAAATGTTTTCCCGACATTTACCGTTTATTTAATGCAAATTTCTAACAGTGAATAGAAGAGTATATAGGTTTAATATCAATCACCATCTGTGAAATGAATTTCTCAATCACCTTGGAAAT
This sequence comes from Palaemon carinicauda, assembly GCF_036898095.1. Lineage (NCBI taxonomy): Eukaryota > Metazoa > Arthropoda > Malacostraca > Decapoda > Palaemonidae > Palaemon > Palaemon carinicauda. The sequence continues at coordinate 32,559,816 of NC_090764.1, forward strand.
CTGAACAAAATTGTCTAAAATATGTAAGCCGTATCAAACGAGTAGACCGCAGTCGAAAAACGCAAAAATAAACATTTCTTTCCACAGAAAATGAGCTTTCAGCTTCAGGGAAATGATGAAAGAGAGTCCATGTTTTATCTTTTTTTTTCAATTTAGCGAGGATGAATTGAAATGAGAACATGAAGCAAGATTTCCTCGGAGAAGTATAAAGTCACGGTTGAATGGGAGGTAAATTACCGTCGAGAGAAATTAGCGTGACCGAGTTCAAGCCATTTAGCTCTCTCTCTCTCTCTCTCTCTCTCTCTCTCCGTAGACGAATGCGTACTCAAAATTCTCTCTCCCACACGAAAGTGTACTCAAATTCATCTCTCTCTCTCTCTCTCTCTCTCTCTCTCTCTCTCTCTCTACGAATGCGTACTCAAAACGATCACTTTCTCCAGAAGAATATGTACTCAAAATTTTCTCTCTCTCTCTCTCTCTCTCTCTCTCTCTCTCTCTCTCCGTAGACGAATGCGTACTCAAAATTCTCTCTCCCACACGAAAGTGTACTCAAATTCATCTCTCTCTCTCTCTCTCTCTCTCTCTCTCGCTCTCTCTCTCTCTCTCTCTCTCTCTACGAATGCGTACTCAAAACGATCACTTTCTCCAGAAGAATATGTACTCAAAATTTTCTCTCTCTCTCTCTCTCTCTCTCTCTCTCTCTCTCTCTCTCTCCGTAGACGAATGCGTACTCAAAATTCTCTCTCCCACACGAAAGTGTACTCAAATTCATCTCTCTCTCTCTCTCTCTCTCTCTCTCTCTCTCTCTCTACGAATGCGTACTCAAAACGATCACTTTCTCCAGAAGAATATGTACTCAAAATTTTCTCTCTCTCTCTCTCTCTCTCTCTCTCTCTCTCTCTACGAATGCGTACTCAAAACGATCACTTTCTCCAGAAGAATATGTACTCAAAAATTTTTTTTCTCTCTCTCTCTCTCTCTCTCTCTCTCTCTCTCTCTCTCGTGCAGACGAATTTGTACTCAAAATTCTCTCTCTCTCTCTCTCTCTCTCTCTCTCTCTCGTGCAGACGAATTTGTACTCAAAATTCTCTCTCTCTCTCTCTCTCTCTCTCTCTCTCTCTCTCTCTTCCGGGTCCCAAACCACCCATTTTTGTTCCACCATCTCTCCGACAATGAAGACAAATTGCTACTATTGTTCGTTCGCTCAATTTCACTGAAAACACCGATCTTTACACAGTCTTATAGGCAACACTGTAGGACAAGTAGGTAATTGGATATAGCCTTTGATCCTTCCCCAGTTCCTGGATGGACCTTTCTTTAAAACCAGTTTAATCATTTTATTAAAAATACAAATTTTCCTCGCTTAATTATTTTTGAAAAGTTATGATAACCAAGAAAAATGTATAAAACGAGCTAGATGTTTTCAAAGATGCTTAACTGCTTGAAAGTTTTTTCACGCCTCTCATTAAGCTATTATTCAATTAGTTACGTTAACGATTTTAACGTCGTCATTATAATCATATCTATTTTGGAGGCGGGGATGAGGGTAATGATTTTAAAATAAAAATAAGAAAATTCCTTTAGCTGAATAACTACAAAGATTTTTCTTATCAATCGAAAATTTCCAAAGAAATAACAGATTGTAAACAGACAAGATTCAATACCATCCAGCTGAGTAAACAAACAAAAAAGCAATTTTATAGGCAAACATATCAAGACCTTAAGGGGAAATGGTCAAAATGAATTCCTCTTGTAAATGACCATCGCAAGAGGCACTCATCCATAGAAATACTGAGACTATGAATAACAGTCATTATATAAAAGACACTATACTCCGCTGTCAATATCGTTAAGCAAGAACTTCTGTGAAAACTAGTGACCGTGAAATTATATGTACTGCTTTGTATTCGGCTGGCGTAAAACGCATGTTTTCCTCAAAATGTCCTTGAAGCCCCTCTTTTCCTTTAATCCCCTCAGGATACAGCATCTGTTTTCCCCTTGTCTGGACTACATATTACAACAAAATAAAATTTCTCTAAGACCGAGGAAGGACCGGGTTTAGAGAACAGTGAAACCTGCTTGCTGGAGCCCCTAGACTTTCCGCCTCTGACTCGCATACTCATTTGGCCAGACCATCATTTCGCGCTCCGGAGTAATTGTCATCACTCATGCCATCCCATCTCATCGTCTCTCTTCTGTGTTCCGTGCATACCAAGAACGGTCTTCATCCGCCGTTTCACGAACAATTGCAATGTTTTCACACCGATCTCTAGCAATGAATACACATCTCTTCAAACAGACTGCCATCGCAAGCTAGTGCTCCACTGATGTGTAGGGGCAATCCTATCACTCACTCAGAGACTATTTCCCCATACTTGTCGAAAAATTCTTCTCTACGTTGCTTGTAACTTGTGTCTACAAGTTCATTTTGAAAATATAGTTTTAATTATTACTTCTATTTAATCTTATAAATGATAAGTTAAAAGTTCTTCGCTTATTCCATAAATGATCAAATGGCTATATAATAATAATAATAATAATAATAATAATAATAATAATAATAATAATAATAATGATGATGATGATGATGATGATGATGATGATGATGATTACTAGCCTCTTTCTAACCATCCCGAAAAGCAGATTAAAAAAAAGTTTACACATATTAATAATTTAAAAGAGTGCCTACCTAACGTAAATTCTTATTTCTATACAATATTTATTGATTTCTAATTATACAAAACAAAATGTCGGCGAAAATAGAAAAGAAAAAACAAGAAGAGAATCAGTAGAGCCACCAATTTGGTTAACAACTTGAAATGGATTAGTGGAAGAGAAGAGCAATAAAAGAATAAATATTAAAATACTATGATAAGATCAAAGAAACTATTCATTGGAATATTCTTTTAACTGTGATGATTTGTAAGTCAGTAAATATTTACGAATTCCTATATAATGACGATCTCACTTTAATATAAAATTTTAATGCTAAGAATCTCGATAGTACGCATAAAACTAATGGTCATTTGAGAGAGAGAGAGAGAGAGAGAGAGAGAGAGAGAGAGAGAGAGAGAGACTAATCGTTCCCAAGCATAAATGAATTATCCACTTCTGATGAAAAGGTCAACCAGCTAGAACAAGTAGAGAAAATCTCTGTCCTCTGTATTCCGTGACTGGGATCAAAGAGGAGTTTTAAGATATAAAGGATTCAAGGAATAGAGCTCTCTCTCTCTCTCTCTCTCTCTCTCTCTCTCTCTCTCTCTCTCCTGGAACACTACAGATGTTTTCAATAGATATCAAAGGGATATGAGGGACGATTGTTTTAAACCGTAATTCTTTTTTTTTCTTTTTTTTTTAATTTAAGGTAAGTGGTATTTACACCGAATCCCGTATATGAATGCTTTCAGTTTAAGCCTATGTTTTTTCAATTCCGATAGTTTATTTAACAGGCAATCAAATTTAATCATCACAAGCGTATAAGAAATTAAAGAAAAGGTTGACTACTCATTTGACTCTACCCACGAGATTCTTGGAATATGAAATACAGCAAGATTCTCATATGAAGGAAATTGGATTGCAATAATTAAAAAACTCAGTCACTGAACTAAACAAACAGACCGTTGCAGATACATCTACAGTAGAATGGTATGAGGTAGTTCAGTGAGACTGCCAGGTAATAGGGTCCTACTCTCCTATTTGCTATAAAGTGCAGTTGCAAAATGGTACCCATAGAAAATGAATGTACGATTCCCCTATTGCAATGGAAGAATGACAGAAAAAATAGATGCTATCTACTTGAGTTAGTAAATAAACAAGGTAAACAAATGTACAAGAGCATGAGTATGAGAGTAATATGTCAAACTACAGAAGTTGGGAGAAAATAAAGCATGCACACCGAGAAGAAATGTTAATTATTTAGTAGCAGAAAAATACTCGAAACAGGGTAGAAAGAAATAATGAAAACATTTCTTCTAAACAGACTAATCACCGAAAAGCTTAAAAGACTCCCAGTAAGCCAGCATTTTGTGCAATTAGAGAAGGAACATACCGAATGTGTTTCTCAAAAGTAAATTTGCAATCACGATCACACCTAAATATTCAACGGAGATGTATATAGTTAAAGAATCTAAGTGCTGGAGAGTCACTGTCCTCTACCTGTTTAAAATCATACTTTGAGTTTTTTTTTTTTTTTTTTTTTTTTTTTTTTTTTTTTTTTTTTAGGGTTCAACTTCATGCCCCATAATTTGCACCATGCACTAGTTTTAGCAATATCTGTATAAATAATTTATCATCCATATGTGTTAATTCATCTGAAATATATACAAGCTGAATAGCAAAATCTGCAAATGCAACAATCTTGTTTTCCAGGCCAAACCACATAACGAAATTTAAGGTTTATTGGTTACCCATGAGTTCTTTGTTTATCTTTTCAAAGTCCCATATTTTACCTGCTTCCACTGTATAAGGTATGGGCATTTAGAAAAGTTTCACGAATGGTGACAGTGTGTGTGGAAAATGTTCAAGAAATCTCGTCACCAAAGAATGTGATGAAATTTATAAACTTCACAGCTGAAAAAACCAAAAGATCATTTAGTGATTGGAAGAAATTACAAAGCTTTAGATTGACGAGACTAACAGAAAATATGGATCATGGCTACTGAGAACGTCATAAATGTAAATATTCCATCTATGGCCGTAAAGATAAATCAAATTAGAGAAATGTAAATGAGAAATGATTCGACGTATTAGTGTTATCTGAAACGTGGCTAAATGACTTTGGCAAGACCAAGATAGCTGAAATGATCCCCAGTACACAAAGTATATTCTATACTCCGAGAGAGGGAAAGTAAATGGGGAGTAAGATTTTTCGATATCAATAGCTATTCTAAAAGCAAGATGCCAAAAAGAGCTTGTATAACAGTTCTGACTATATTGAAATAAACTTTACACACAAAAACAATAAAATATCTATCGTACTAGTCTAGAAACACATATCTCTTTTATGAGGAGTTCAGTATGTTCATTGAGACGATTAACATGATAAAAACTAAATTCGTTGTTTTGTGAGTTTCCAATCATTAAAGATGGATGGCGCATCAAATCGTGATGCTTCAGCCTTTAGTGAGTTACTTGAATCATATAAATTGGCTAATAAAGATGATTGTAAAACAACTTTGGGCATACGTGGGAGGACATAGTTTTAAGTAATGGAATGAATAATATTGTATCAGATATTGAAGTGGAAGAGAAGGGCATTATTTCTCTGGTGCACAACATAACTTTTAAATTACCTCTACAGGAAGAAGCAATGCTAAAGAAAACAAGCCCTAGAAATGTATTAAATTGTGTATTTAATACACAATTGATTAAGCTGCACAGCGAATGAATGTCATCCATATTCTTTGTGGCCATGACAGCCAGCGTTTATTAGGCTCAATATATTTTGATTGCCTAATAACTAAACAACATGGTGAGCAAAAATGAATATAATATGTGCCCAGTGATGGGAAAGACCTTAAAGGTAAATGATCAATCTCCTTGGTTCCAAGGGGGTAACTAGAGAAAAAGAGGGGGAAAAAAAAAAAGAGACAAAAAACAAAGTGGAGTCTGTTAAAAACAGTGCATGGGTGGAATACGAAACCGTAAAGTGCTAGTATAATTATATATAAAGGAAGAAGAAACTAAATACTATAGGAAAAAATCCAAGAACCAGTAACAGACATGAATAAGTCATTTTGTCCCCTGAATAGTAAAATGGAGACAAAGGCTACCAGATGGATATAGCGACCAAGAAATGGCAAATAAATTTCTAAAACTCTTTAAAAACATGAAAAAAAAAAACTAAAATAATATTAAAGTATTGCTGGGTTTAACATCTAGAGCCATCCACGTCTTCCATGTTTCTTTATTTTGGTCTTATTGACATCTCCTAGAATATTCTGAACGAAAGGAACAAAAACATCAGAGTAAAAGGTCTGTATAACGTGCCTTACCAAGCAAAGAATAAAACATTTCTCTTTGGCCATGTATTTATCAACATCACTTCAAACCCTCTGAATGAGATTAAAGAAAAAGAGAGCCAGGCAATTATGATTAGTTGAGCATCAAAACAATAGAATAATATATTGGTTTAACATCAATCACCATCTGTGAAATGAATTTCTCAATGACACTTAATTTCTTGGTATCACCTTGGAAATCTGAACAAAATTGTCTAAAAAATGGAGGCCGTATCAAACGAGTAGACCGCAGTCGAAAAATGCAAAAATAAACATTTCTTTCCACAGAAAATGAGCTTTCAGCTTCAGGGAAATGATGAAAGAGAGTCCATGTTTTACCTTTTTTTTCAATTTAGCGAGGATGAATTGAAATGAGAACATGAAGCAAGATTTCCTCGGAGAAGTATAAAGTCACGGTTCAATGGGAGGTAAATTACCGTCGAGAGAAATTAGCGTGAGCGAGTTCAAGCCATTTATCGCTCTCTCTCTCTCTCTCTCTCTCTCTCTCTCTCTCTCTCTGTAGACAGATGCATACCTAAAATTATCTCTTTCACCAGAAGAATATATACTTAAATATCTCTCTCTCTCTCTCTCTCTCTCTCTCTCTCTCTCTCTCTCTCTCTCTCTCTGACAAATTGCTACTATTGTTCGTTCGCTCAATTTCACTGAAAACACCGATCTTTACACAGTCTTATAAGCAATACTGTAGGACAAGTAGGTAATTGGATATAGCCTTTGATCCTTCGACATTTCCTGGATGGACCTTTCTTTAAAACCAGTTTAATCATTTCAATAACAATACAAATTTTCCTCGCTTAATTATTCTAAACACGTTATGATAATCAAGAAAAAATTGTAAAACGAGCTATATGTTTTCAGAAAATGCATAACTGGTTGAAAGTGTTTTTGCATCTCTCATTAAGATTTTAACGTCGTCATTATAATCATATCTATTTTGGCAGTGGAGATGACGGTAGTCATTTTGAAAAAGAAATAAGTTCAATAAAAAAAATAACTTTAGCTGCATAACTAAAAAGATTTGTGTTATCAGTCGAAAATTCCCAAAAAGAATAAGAGATTGTAAA
>NC_090764.1:32569399-32578846 GCF_036898095.1 Palaemon carinicauda
ACTACTTATGAAAGAAAGCATGAAATTATTCATAATTTTGGCGGAGCAATAAATATGGTATGATTTTGTCATATACCTTACGCAGGCTTTATTATCCTTAGCTCTTGCAGATGGCACCTCATTCAGGTGAGTGAGCCCATTTAAATACGAATGCATTTTATTATTCAAGGTATGCGAGAGCTGATATTTATTCTACTTTGGAGGATTTTATTCATATTTCATAACCGGAAAATAAATCATATAAAAAACAAGTTGTTGACTATTTTATGTGATAAGAAAGTATGCTCATTAACTTTGTTTTGATTTTGTCTCTTCATAAGAAAAATAACGAAGAGAAGGATAAAGAAATATTTTAAGCATATTTTCATAGGTGACTTTTGATTCGGATATTTAATCCTATTTAGGAGATTTCAGTTTTATATTAAGAAAAGCTTTTATAAATGTGATTTATTGATCGTTTTAAGACAATTCCGCGAGGATCTATACCTTTTATGCATAAACCAAAACTCCCGAATTACATTCATTCATGGAAATCGATATGAGATAGCAAGTTGGCGGCCAACTACCAGCTCAGATTAAACAAGAAAACCATAATCTTTCAGCATTGTTAGGACAGGATAAAATGTAGAATGTTAAAACGGCTGACAATTTCAATTAGAAAAGGAAAGACCACAATATAATGACTGAAAATATGAGAAAAAACAGAAGTACGTATTTAACGTATGGACAGATGGATTTGACATTAGTGATAAAGGTTTTCAATAATAAAAGATGACACACTCATTTCAAAATATAGATTTTAAGCATTATGGTTTTAAATAAAAGAATTTGCGAGTCATTAAAAATTTCATGTAAATACGGCTTTTGTAAAAAGTGCGAAGCCTCTAACCGTCTTCCTCTTCTTTAATTTGGTTTCCCACGTTTCTCAAATAATTAGGTAGATAAAATGGATGGAAACTGAACTTTCATTTCTAGTCATAATTTCCTTATTTTGTACCAGGACATTAACCTTACCGTATGTAATTTCGAGTGTTAGACAAATTCATAAACTTACAATCACTGGGATTGTATTGAAGTTGAACAAAGCAGCATTTACATTTCGGTTACCATTATCATCATCATTGTTAAAGATACCAAATATACAATATCAGAATTTTTAAATTTAAGATCAAATGATGTAATTCAATAAATGTAAGATTGATTATTCTATATGCAATATGCACATTCTCTTTGGGTCGTTACCTTTAACTACCAACGTTCCATTTTACTTAAAATAGAATGATTTATACAACCTTCCAGTATATCCTTTACGAGAATATGATAGGTATTCCATAAAAAAATCTGTACGTCATTGACTATATATGTAGATATATATATATATATATATATATATATAAAGCGAGCTTATTTAAAAAGTTTCAAAGCAAGAAAGTCACAGAAATTCAAACACAATAATTCACAAAAACAGGCTTAAACGGGTTATGTTAATAGTGAGGTGTAAAGCGAGATAATTATAAAAAAGAAAATACCACTACAGGGTACGAGCATGTGTGAAACACGTATGGTACATCATTCCCCCCCCCTAAAAAAAAGACACCCATGTGAAATGGGGCACCCTGGTCTTGAGAGGCGTACTGCATGCATGTCATCTTGCATAAGATTAGAAGATTGTGACGGATCACGAGGAAAGGGCATACGTAAGGGGCGTCGGCAGTGGCTTGCTAGTGTTCTTGCACAGGAAAACTTGTGTTGCAGTTTTTAAATCTGTCAGTATGTGTGCCACTGCTGGGGCTTGTGGGTCTGGCGGCATGAAGTACATCCTCCCACAACGTGACGTAGGCATTGGAGATTGTCGGGGGAGGTTAAAGACAGACAAAATTCGGCAAGGATGAACACCGGGTCGCCATGTACCATTTCAGCTGCCGAGACATACAGGACGTCTTTAGGAGTGGTCCTTAGTCCAGGAGGACCCAGGTTAGCTGAGTAAACCAGTTGAAGTTCTTGCAGTGGGACATCAAAGCTACCATGTTCAAACATTCCGTTGGCAGCAGCGTTGTTTGCGGTTGTCTTATGTAGGTTAATTCCAAGGAGATTTTCTAATGGTGTCCAAAATTTAAAGGTGAAAGTGGTACGCCCGTCAGAAGTAATATGCTCAGGGATACCAAATCTCGATATCCATCCTGACAGTAAGGTAGATGTACACACGGTGGACGTTGAAGTTTCCATGAGAATGGCTTCAGGCCAACAAGTGGAGAGGTTGATGACGGTAAACAGTCAACGATGTCCTTGTTATGTCCTACTACGTCAATGTGAATGTGGACAAAACGACGTTGAGATTGAGGAAAGGTCGAGGTCTACCAGTACTGACGTCAGAGAGGAAGGTGGCATTGGAGTCGTCAAGGGGGACATCTCCCAACAGAGAGATATGCAGGATGCCCTACATACTTGGTACACTGGATCATTTGAATGGGCTTCTGCCAAGGCATTGTAATTCAATCTCAGTTGAATGGCAGCCAATGTGTTTCTTGATAAGAGATAGGCATCAGGATTAATTTCCCCAAGAAAGTGCTGAAGGGTACAATTGTACTCAGCCACGTCAAAGAGATGCCGGAGTTGATGGGCGGACCAGGCTTCAAACTGTCGAGTGAAAAATGCAACGGAGGCATGTGGTCTGTGTAAATTACAATGGGCGTACCATCCAAGAAGTGGAGAAAATAACAGACAGCCAAATGCACCACGGTCGAAAGTAGAATACCTGGATTCTGCCTTGGAAAGTTTTCTATTGAAGAAGGCCAATGGACGGGTTAATCTGTTGATCATGGGGTAGGTGTCTGTGTCTTAACGCATTCACGTTCTCTTCGATAGGAGTGGTGGCATTAATGGAGGTCTTGAAGGTGGTGAAATGGCTGTTCATAAGTGTGTCGACTTTGGTCATCAGGTCCTTCATGGGCAAAATATCAACATCAGGTACTGGTTTGGTTAGGTGTTTACCCAATTGGCATGAAGTAGGTTCACCTCATGAGATGAGCTGTCAGCGGCAGGTTGCAGGCGACGAAGCCTTTTTGTCTCCTATCGGTTATCGTGCCAGCTGAAAAAGTTTGACTATATGGGCGACTGGCGATGGCAAGTACTGCTCCAGGAGGTATGTTTTAAGGGAGTAATACCTTGTTTGGGGGTTCCACTGATCGCAAAACCAATTGGAGATTTCCTGTAAAATGTCCTTGGGAATCGGTACGAGAACATTATTTGCTTTGGTGCTTGACTGAGTCACCCCTTTGATGCGAAACTGAACTCGGTGCGCTGAAACCAGAATGCCTCTGTACTGGCAAAGGGTGGTAGTTTTAGGGATGTGGCATTGATAGAAAAGTCAGTGTTGGAGGGCAGCATCATTAAACCGTACGTCTCAGCAGTGAGAGGGGAAAGGCAGGAAGGAGCTAGTCACTCCGGTAGTCACCAATTGTGCAAGCGAGCAGTTAGGCGATAACTGAGAGGCGAGGTGAAAGTAGCTACATTATGAGTTTCAGAGTAAGAAGGTTACATAAATTCAAACAACAATTCATGAAAAGACAGGCTTAAACAGGTTCTGTTAACAGGGAGGTGTAGATGCGAGATAACAATAAATAAAAAATACTGTTACAGTGTACGAGCATGTTTGAAACACGTGCGGTACAATATACACACATATATATATATATATATATACATATATATATGTATATATATATATATATATTTACAGTATATATATATATATATATATACATATATATATATATATATATATACATATATATATATATATATATGTATATACATACTAATGTGCTGCTTGATTTATTCAACACTAACCAAAATCTGTTTCGGTCAATTATTAATGTCTTTCGTCGGGGTATGTCTACCAAAATAATCATTGTCTTTATATAATGGCAATATATTCTTAAAAACGAAAATTAAAAGAAATCTAAAAACAAGATTACCTTAAAAATAGCATGGAAATTTTAAAATATTTTCCTTTAAATTTATGAAAATGTTACTGAAGACATCTGGAGATTTAATAGATGTTCAAAATTCCAGTTGGAGTTCCAGATGCCTTGTGCAGATGAAACATTTCGATTACCAAAGCCGTCTTACAACATTAGTTTTCAAGGCTTCAGAATAAGATCTGGTGGCATGTTTCAGAATGTCCTCATACTGGAAGGAAGGGGTCCATTGGCGGACGAAACTGTTGAGCATTTCTACATATACACAACTTTCAATTTTCCTTATGTAGACTACTATATATATATATATATATATATATAAATACACACACAAATACACATACATCATGTATACTGTATGTATATATACATGAATAAATTTTCGTCACCTGTAATTTTGTTAATGCGTGAAATTAATTTTTGGGGATGTCCTGTACCATGATCACACTGAAATTGGTTACTCTGAAACAATCACCTGGCTTGGCTGCAGATTACAGTGATAGCGGAATGACGATACCATTTTAAAGGCTTAAAACAAATATTTATGTGTACCAAATGTAAATTCTATATTTGTAATCAATGTAAATAATTTATGTGATCGCATGTATATGCAGTACAGCAACAGCAACATCAACAAATATAGTCATTTTAAGTTCAGAGCAGGACAAAGGCACCAGACATGTCCTTATTCATATCAGGGGTTTGGCTAGTTTTCATCACTATGCTGGTTAATTGATTGATTTGAGGTTTTCTGGCATTCTGACATCTAAGGTCATTGACGCAGATCACTATGCTGGCCAACTGCATATTGTAGATGGCCGGAGACGTTTGTCTGACCACTCACAGCAAACCAACCTAATATCATCACACAGAGAGGATACAGTACAGTGACCAATAATTAGAAAACGATAAAAAAAATTGTCTGATATATAAAAGCTAAGTTAATAAAGATAATACAAGCATAAATAATGCTAGTAATTAATATCATAACTGACATGCACACTGAGTACATATTGCTAAAACTGGAATATGTTTTATTATTTACCTTGGGATAATCCATCTCAGCTACATGATGCAAATGATTACAACATTTCCCAATTTAATGTAAATCATCGCCCAGTCAACCATGGCTTCGCGCTGCAAAATCTGGAATACGAATAAATTATTTTATGAAATATGCACGTATGTTGGGCAAAAACCCCCGCCCCCCCCCCTCTCTCTCTCTCTCTCTCTCTCTCTCTCTCTCTCTCTCTCTCTCTCTCTATTAAATATTCCCCTTTTTCATTTCTGCGCATATATACAACAGTAACTTTTAAGACTCTGAAAATTAAAATACTTAGAGAAACTTTAATTAGTTTTGAGACCCAATCCCTCCGTTATATAAACAGGAAGAAGTTTATGGTTGCATGATAACTGGGACCTGTATTTTGAATTTTAATAAATGGATTCCTTAAAGAAAGGGGGATACTAATATTAGGTTGGTCTTATGTATCAAATAAATTATTAGCCAATACTATGATATCCATCAACATTTAAACATTATATAATAGAGAATTTAGTCATGATAAGATCTATTTGCATTAGCTTCCTTAACTTTCCTAATTTTACACAAAGTTCGAGTATATTTGTGAAACAAATTACTTCTTATTTTATGAATGATGACCTAACACCATAAACATAACTATCTAATTTATCTTTAGTAAACTGCAATTTTGAACTAGAAAGAAAGCTGGATATATTTGACTTTACTCTGTAGGTCTGCAGCTCTGCGATATTAACCGTTATTCAAATAACTGAAGTAATTTTTTACATTTTTATTTAAATCGTCAACCTTGTACGGACAATATAAACTTCAATAATGCAACTAAAAATATTACTCATCACAAACTCTTTTCTATCTCCAATACCATTTACACTTCCATTAACATTTGAATCATTGACAATCATCCAACGCCATTAATCAAGATATGATTTGTAACAGTGACAAAGAAAGAGTATTCTAAATCCCTGTGGTTTTCTTGCTAACTATCTTTGCTCTCACTAGAAAATGCTAGTTTATGACGATATCGTAGATCATAATAATATTACAGGTGAGATCAATAGTGAATCTTTATGATGTATTACCAAATACACATTTCCCTCTATAATGGTCCACTTCAGAAAAATCTCTCACTTAGTACTCTCATGATAGGTTCAAATGTACAATTACAGGATGGACATAACTTCCTTTATTTTGGAAATTAATATAGAAAAAATCTGTATGAATGATGGGATTTTTTCCTTCACAAGAGGCAAAGGACTGTGACAATGCCCTAGAGATTGACAATATATATATATATATATATATATGTGTGTGTGAGTGTGTGTGTGTGTGTGTGTGTGATCAGCGCCCATGCACCTCTCCATCCAAGCTAGGCATAGTGATGGCCAGGCAATGGCTGCTGATGACTCAACACGTAGGCCTACAAGCTCCCGCAAACCCCCCCCCCCCCCCCCCTCAATCCTTAGCTCACAAGAATGGTGAGGTTGCAGACACTAAAAGAAACTATAGAACTTGAGCCGGACTAGAAACCCAGTCCGGTAGATTGCCAGGGGGGACGCTTCCAATAGGCCACCCCAACCCTTTTAATACTTTGAAACTTTAACATTGTAAGATAAAAGAATAGAGAAATGAGGAGAATTTATGCAACCATTAAAATTCCTCGGTTACAAGAGGGTATAATTCCCTCAATTTGCTCTCATAATCTTAGAAACTAAAGCTCTACCAAAGTAAGGACATTATACATAGATAAACTAACAAAACCTGAAAAAATCCTTCATGAAACTAACCAACTAATATTTTTTCCCTGTTGGACGTCTGGTAATAGTATCAGTTTTCTATAATTTCAAAAAACAGACTGACGAAACTACATTTTTTTTTACATAGGCCTTCAATATCCCAATTTTCGAAGCGAGACTGCAGGTGCGGTTGGAAGTAAAATTATTCACTTCTATCGAGTTACTTGTAATGGAAAGGTTATGAGCGCAAAGTGTCTCTGTAAATTATTTAAAAGCACAATGTTCTCGCAGGTGCGCTCTAGAGCATTAATGGAGATATATTCAAACATCGTCGATTACCAGAACCTCTAGTAAAATGCTACCCGATATACGATTTTCATTTCCTTGTCAGGAAAAGGAAAATTTTCGCGTTGAGATTTTATAATTTCATAGCTATTGTGCACCAACATTTGAGTAATTTTATTCTAACCTGAAAATGAAAAAGAAAGAGACATTAAACCAGATAAAAAGCAAAAACGTTCTTGAATTTCTATACCTCTTTCTGGAAATGAGAAAAAATAAAATCGGTCACTTATTTACGCATTGTATTAGTTTTAGAATTTTCTCTTATATAAAAATTCGCCTTTTAAAGAAATATGTCGTTAAAACTCATATATTTGATTGTTTTCCTAAAGATTTTATAATATTACATTGTCGAAAATTTCATATTCAAAAACTTTCCGTAAGAGGAAAACCAGTAAATACTGAACAAAATATGTTCTATACGTAAAAATGAATAAATAAATAGCGACACTGACTTAAAAAAAAAAAAAAAAATAAATAAATAAAATAAACAAATAATAAAAAAAAAAATTTAAACATCCAGTAAAGGTCACAAAAACAACTGAAAAATGTTACATTCACCGTCACTCAAATGAAAGAGTTTGCATAGCAATCTCTCCATCCATTCAAACTCTTTCTTTCACAGACAATCCTCTGTGAAATCCTTCAAAGTGCTTCAGTAACACCTAGTACTGCAAACACAGTTCTTTTACTATTTTCTTCAGCCTTTTTCATTTATCTTCAGCTAAAACAGTATTCTCAGCAAATATCAACCATGCCACAACCTGTTTACAATTCTTCGTTTCTTCTTTTTTTCACCCTCAGAAATTTTGTTCTACAGGCATACTGTATACAAAGAGATAGTTGTGTTAATACAAAGTAAATTCGTTCCTTCTAGATACTATAAAATATATTTGTATTATAAGAATTCTGTATATAATTGTCCTGAACATATTTCGTTCTATACTATGCGCATCTATCAAACTCCATACTCCTTTCTCTTACCAACTCTAGCGAAACTTACTTTTTTTCCTAGTTCCATGTACATAACTTTCCTCCTTTACTATTAACATTTTCATAGATGGTCATTATAAACACTCATTCCATCACCAATAATCTCTTTAAAGCTCCATTTGTCTGCCTTACTTTTACAGCCAAAAATACTACCAAAAAAATGAAATACTTATAACTCGTACCGAAGGGGCCAGAAAATAGTTATTTTTCTGACCCTTCCCTTTGCAACTTTTCATCCAGTCATATATTGCACATCCTGCTAAGCCACTCAATGGAAAACTAACCACTCTACTATCTGGATTTCACCTGAATAACATATACATGTAAGTATGTATGTATGTTTTTATATATGTATGTATGTACCACGTTTATGAATGCATCAACCTCCCAAAGGCAAAAATTCAAATAGAAAATGGCGTAAATGAAAGGTGAAGTGTACGTGCGTGCCTAAATGTATATTAATGTTCAAACACACACATCGGCTGCATTATTTACGAAAAATACGTTCCAAACTGAGGATGAAAAGTTACATTGTTAAAGAAGCAAAACATTTCTTTTTCATACGTGCCAGTCACTGGAAGCTTTCAGAGTTATTTCTTCTCTTGTAAAGCGTCGACCAACATTCCCTACTGACCCCACAGATTGCTCCTCTGGCCATCGGGAACACATCCTCGTATTTTGCACCAGTCATCTATTTTTTCATCTTTATCATTTTTTAAATTTTCATTTATTTACTTTCGTGAATATTATGTAAGGGGATCGATTAATATAATTATCAAATACAATGCTGAATGATATTCATGCATAATAATTAGAAAACATTTGCCCACTATATTCTACTTTGAAAACTTATCGTTAATCTATATTAAACTGACTCAACAATTGCAAAAGTTGAACAATAATATCCACTTAGTGCTTATGATGAAATAGGGTAATAAATAAAATAAGTTTAACATGTCAATAATCATAATAGATGTAAGGTATAAGATAAATGCAGATGACTCGAAAACCTGGTTCCATGATATTTTCTTTTATAATACAAGTATGTACTCTCAGTATTAATGAAAAAACAAATAATATTTGTAAAATTCTTTCTACCTGATGAATATAGCAAGTAATATTGCTATTTCTTTACTCAAGATACATTCAATATCAATGCCCTATTATTGAGTCGTAGGACTTGCTCAAGAATATAAATGCCATGTGAAATACAGGATCATTGAAGATTTTTCATGATTTTATAGTATCACTTATGCTTTTTTCGGTGAGAGAGAGAGAGAGAGAGAGAGAGAGAGAGAGAGAGAGACGCTGATAAGCCTACACTCATGGACAAGCATACCTCAAGTTGCTCCAA
>NC_090764.1:32579346-32584346 GCF_036898095.1 Palaemon carinicauda
AATCAGTAATAATACTTGTGTAAACTTATTTCTAAGTTTCTACTCATTTTCATAAGCTACTTTGTTTTTTACATTTTCAAACGATTTTCTCCATACACAAAGACTCGAATTATTTTTTACAATGAAAAAAAAAAAAAAAAAAAAAAAAAAAAAAAAAAAAAACACCACAAAATATCAATAAATTCTTCTTGTCTATGTTGGGGTAATGTGTACGGCCTTGCCTTTGAAATGAAGAGACTACGGTTTGATCACAGTATGAGGTAGAAATTAATTGGGATTGAACATGCTCTTTTGTTAATTTCCATATATATGTATATATATATATATATATATATATATATATATATATATATATATATATATATATATATATTATATAAATATAACATATATTTATATATATACACACACACATATATATATATATATATATATATATATATATATATATATATACATATATATATATATATATATATATATATATATATATATATATATATATATATATATATATATATATATATACAGTATATATATATAATATATATATATATATATATATATATATATATATATATATATATATATATATATATATATATATATTATATATATATATATATATACTGTATATACTTGTTAGTGGTAATTCGAGTTAAAACTATCAATTAGGTCACCTTAATGGTCGGGAAGTTAGGGAAAACTCGCTGGTATGAAAAACTGTGGTCTTACCGGATATATGCTGAAATACAGTTAGCACTTTGGTTCTAACTTCTTTTAGAGCCTGTCGTGGCATAATTGAGAGCAACTTTGCTTTTTATTTGAAGAAACTACGGTTTGATCCTCGTATGAGGTAGAAATTATTTTATATCCTAGCACGAATTTGTGTTGATTCATATATACATATATATACATATATATACATATATATATATATATATATATATATAATATATATATATATATATATATGTATATATATATATATATATATATATATATATATATATATATATATGAGTGCATATATATATATATATATAGTATATATAAACATAAGAAATAATTATAGTCATATCTCTCAAAACCTAGTAAATCATTTGCATAAATAAAGAATTTTATTTATTTTCACTTCCCTTTTCAAAAATAATTTTAATAACTGATCTATAAAAAGAATAAGGGTTAATGCAGCATACACATGCAGTGAAACCTATCTTATGCTAAAAATAAGGTCATGCGATTTAGATACTGAAAAATGTTTTCAAGTAATTAATGAATTCAAAACGTCCTCCTTCCAAGACACTCTCTCTAAGAATAACTATGCTATTTAAAAAAAAAGCTGGTTTACATTCATTAGGCACCTTTCCTTAATTCAAATTATCATTATTATAGAGACAGGATTATCTCTAATTATTTACTACACAGAAGAATATCACTTGAAATCGTTAATTTATAAACGAAAATTAACTTTGAATATAGGTTAAGCCATTACCATAGATTTAATTTATACCTTTAACAATATTCAACCAATTAAATCATATTTTCTGTAACCATATTGAGAAGTATAAAATTATAATAGTTAATTTCATAAGGAGGTAAAACCTCTTCCACAAGATCCAGATCAGTGCAGGCTTTTGACTTACTTTCAATTCTGGCCTAACTTTAACTATACGTTGTCATCTGGCTACAAAACTTTACAAAGTATGGGAACGGCCATTTTCATAACACATACAAAGTGTATTTCATTGAAAGTAATTTTGGGAAAGGATGGTTTCATTGAATTCCTCAAAAAAATGTTCTTGTTTATGAATTATCATATTTCAGAAAATAAAAAAAAAATACTTGTGCAATTTATATGAAATAACTATACAAGGTAATTCGACGAAAAAAATATACTGACTTTTGTATACGTCCTCAATATTAAACATTTTTATGTATGTTTAACTTTTAATATCATGAATAAGTTTGAAAAATACTTGAAGAAGGGAGTTTTTGCAATAATTATTAATGCTAGTTATTGCAAGAAACGTGCAGTTTTCAGCAATGCATTCAGAATACCCTTCTCTTGAAAAAAAAAATAAATAAAAAAGAGAGAGAGAGAGAGAGGAAAAAAAAAGGTGATTACGGGACCAATTCGTCCGAAGAGATGGCTGAAACTCAAGATTGCGCTCCCTACGTTTCTTTCAGAAGTTTATTTGCACCTGAAATTTATTTGAAATAAACTGAAGAGATTCTCATAACTCCACGTTATGAATAATTCGCACACCATTTTCGTTTTATTTTTCTATACATTCCAGAGGCATTATGATGATTTTTAATAACAACTTCCCGAATATTATTCTATCTCTGTTGGAAGTCAGGATAGAGTTTGTCCTATTTAATATCTATGTAAATAATGAAAGTGAGTCTATAACAGATGTCCTGCTCTAGTTATTGATAACATTCTCAAAGTCAAAATCTAATATTAGTCGTCAGGGATGACCAAGGCAAGGTATAAGAGGAAATGTTTAAACTCTCTTCCGATTTCGAGACTCATGGTAAATTTTATTCACGTTCAGTGCCCATTTGCTAGAGAACTAATTAGGAAAATTAGACGTGACAAGGATTCTGAGTTTAATGACTATTCGGATTTTTCATCTCCATCTTTTTGTTAGCTCTCGTGATCATAACAAGTTCCTCATTTACCCAGACGTGAGGAGAACCTCGTTATCTGCAAGAGCTTTGTAAGCATTTCGAAACATTATACAAAGCTTCCACATTGTTTAGATTACTCTATTCCACAAATTATGTATGTCAAAACTGTTGATTTGTAAATAATGATGATCTCATGTATTATTTTCCCTAATCGATGCTAAAGTGGTGTACATACTTATGACTCGAATATTTACGTTTAAAAATAATTCCATCTAATCAAAATGAATGTTATCTAGGTCAATTAAGTCGGGTGCTTTCATTTCAACATAGTAATTAAGTCTAAATGCTAATCTGATATTTCATTCATATAAACAGGAACGTAAAATACATTTCTAATTTTATTTGCATGACACATTATGCGAAAATATATGCATTCATGTTGCTGGTTAAGGTGTAAATGTTTGCTAGGTTACATGTAATTTGAAGAAGGCTGTAATTAAAAGACTGATATTTACTAGGGACAGTCTTAGTTTTGTGGTTTAAGTTTAAGAGAAAACCCTAACTTTAATCGGAAATTCTCAGTAGAAACATACTGTTCTCGACCGTATTTCAATAAAATAAGGCAACCGTAATTTTACCATACTGCTTTATTATCTTTTACGGTTTGGTGACCGTATTATCACTTCTTTACGTCAATATATCCGTTTTTAAAACGGCAAATATCCTGGGATAAATGTTGCCAGACTTTTACCGTTTTTTTTAACGCAGATTTTTAACCGAGTGTTATAGCTCTTGTTTCTTTTGTCTATGTAAGCGTTGAACGCTTCCACGTTGGATTTGGTTGAATTACACGTCACTTGAAAGTTGTGGGAGCAATTACTTAAAGCGTTTAAAACTCATTGCACTACACACACACTCTCTCTCTCTCTCTCTCTCTCTCTCTCTCTCTCTCTCTCTCTCTCCTCTCCTCTCTCACTCTCTCTCTCTCTCTCTCTCTCCTGAGGAAACTAAAAAATCTTAAAAGACTTTCTCAAGTAGGTTAGTAGCAACGACATCGCTGACCATTAAAGTAATAACTTTCCTCGCAAACGGGCTCTTTTTGGTGAGGGTATAGTTAGGCTGTGTGACAAACTTCGTTTAAAGGCACTTTGTTGCAACTTTTGAGGGGCAATTCAATTTCGGGATTATTTTTAGAAAATATAATTCTATTTCAGATTTCAAAAACTTCCTGCACTTAAAGCTGCTCTAAATTTATTAACTAAATCAATTAAATTAACTGTTTATCTTTTAGTTCCATGTTTAGACTAAAGCTGACATTCTTGGTAAACATTGGTTCCCTAATTGTGCAAGATATGGCGAGAACCAAATCAATAAATCCAATTGCCATTTTTCAGTCAAACGGAGGCCCAGCTGAATTTTCTCAAGTACCTGTTGACCACTCGATTGAACAAAAACTCAGCATCGACCCAAAGACTAAGGAAGAAATTGTTGACATTAGCCTCAACCGGGAAGAGGAAGTCCAATGATGGACCCTGGCAGATCAGGATGGAGACAAAACCCTGCAGGCATGTAGAAAAAGGATAGTATTATATGATGCTGGGGGCAATAGCACAAAGACTTCAACATTCCATGAATGAAGAAGGATGAAGATGAACTGTATAATGTTAAAGGCATAACTGAGAGCTTATTCACACATAAGAATACCAGTAAACCACTAATCAACATTGCATCAAGAATGAACGCAGATGACCTACTCATTATTATCATTATCGTTATTGTTATTGTTAGTGTTAGTGTTATAATTATCATTCTTATTATTATTACTTGCTAGCGTACAACTCCAATTGGAAAAGCAAGGTGCTATAAGCCCAAGGGGTCCAATAGGGACGATAGCCTAGTGAGGACAAAATTAAGGAAACAAACAGAATAGTGCGACCAAGTGTACCCTCACGCTGAACTCTAACCTAAAGGGGTTGAAGACCATAATATAGAAGGTATAGCACATCAGCAGAAGGACAAAAAGGTTTTCGTCACTTTCGTGTAAAACAGGCTCTAAACAAGTTAAATCTTAATAGAATCACACAAAAAGTACCGGTATGTAAAAAGTATGATAATATCAATAGGAAGAAACAAAAAATGAAAGCACGGTAAATATTTTTGTCAACAGTCTTGTGCAAACTGCCGAGTATTAGAAATAACCAAAGGAGATCAAATCTATAAAACAAAAAAGCTGGAGAATAAACAGTGGTAGGAAACTACGCCAAATATGGATTGTAAAAGTACGGCTAATCCAGAAGAAGAGAATTAACTACACGGATTTAGCATTTAGGCGATGTAAAAAAAAAAAAAAAATATTACGATAT
>NC_090764.1:32594346-32604346 GCF_036898095.1 Palaemon carinicauda
AATAATATTTACATGTTTTCTGACTAAAGCCATTGTGGCAGGATGCAAAAGCTAACCCTAAACCTTGAATCTGAATGAATAGAAAAAATGATCTTCAACACGAGTCTTCTCCCTTTATTTTAATAACTTGGTTGTTAAACAGAAAGAATAACTAAACAATTCGTTACCCGTAATACTACATTTACAAAGACTAATAACATTCAAAACTCGATTCAAAACTACTATAAAAAATACAAACAAATTGAATATGTATATGCAATACATATGTCTTTAATTTATAGATATCCATATACAGTATATATCATTAGCATCATCATCATCATCATCAACGTCATCATCATCAGTTATAATTCCACAGCAGAACAAAGGACTCAGATATGTCCTTCCACTTGTGTCTGTTTATGGTCTTTCTATATATAAACTGAATATATATACATAATATATATATATATATATATATATATATATATATATATATATATATATATATATATATATATATATGTATATATATATATATATATATATATATATATATATGTATATATATATATATGTATATATATATATATATATATATATACATATATATATATATGTACGTATATATATATATATATATATATATATATATATATATATATATATATATATATATATATATATATATACATATATATATATGTGTATATATATATATATACATATATATATATATATATATATATATATATATATATATATATATATATATATATATATACATATACATACATACATATATATATATATATATATATATATATATATATATATATATATATATATATATATATATATATTTGGGCTCAAGCCATGTCGTCCTGATGGAAGTTCCTATAGGGTAGCTTCCTAGGGTATATTACAACTACGGCGATATTCCCAGAGAATTTACCTTAAGGTACCAGAATTCTAACTCCTGGAGCGAGAATCCCTCCTGAAAGGGATATCGCGACATATCAGAGGACGTATTCTTGACACGCCACATGGCAATCTGCATCCCGAACAGAGATTTCATCTCGCAGGGGGCGATTGGCAAGAAACGAATTCGGGAAAGAAAAAGGGGGAGCCGCTCCCAAGGCTCCCTATCTTCCGATTCGTATGCGTGCCTGGCGCCAATCCTGGCGCCATCTGTATTCCTTTTTGCGTAGCTTAACAACTCGGTGTTTTTTCCTGTGTTTCTCGCAAATCTTGGATTTATTCTACTTTTCATGGCTTCTCCGTCTTCGTCGGCCTCTGATAAGTTGAGTATAATGTCTTTTATGTATAAATGTAGGCTCTTGGTAAATTTTTGAGTGATTAATGGGATTAATCTTTGATACAAGAGCCGTAGCCTACCGGAGGCGTCATGGACGCTGTCGCTCGCTAGGTATAAGTTTAGTTAGTCAGAGCGACATTCCCGGTTGTTTTGCTTTAATAAATTTTAGCTATTTAGCATTACATAGGATTTCCTTTTGTGTTTAGTATTATTTTGGCGAAGTATTCGCCATTCTGGCCTACGCTAGGCCATGTAGCCTAGTCGTTTGGTCCTAGTACTTCATGCATGATTTTGGTTTTTCCGAGTGTAATAAAAATTTTATTGAAGCTTTAGGCTATGTTTTATACATTTAAGATTGTGTGGAATATTTCCAAGATAGTATACGAGTGAGTTTCGGTGATTCTCTTGGTGCCTAGGCTAAGTTGCTTATGGAGCCTTAGTATACTTTCTCCCCGGTTGCTTTCTTTTCTTCGGAGAAGGTCTGCAATCCCTTTCCCTCTGTTTGAGCCTTGGGCTTATCCCTAAGTGGTTTTTTCCGAATTAATTTTCGATAAAACTATACTGGGGTGTTACTGTACCTTCCTGTTCCAGTAAGTCTGGTTCAAAGAGGGACAGAACAACAGAGTTTTTAGTTTGAGTCTGTGCTTGTCTGGCTTGGGGTAGAGTCTCCCTCGCTGGCCTGACACAGACAAAGGTGGCTTAACCTCCTTAGGTCACTACCGAAGGTTTCTGTGGATATGATTCCTTCTTTTGTGATCTACCAGACTAGTCCTTGTTGCTGTTCTCGGGGGAGGATAAGTTTCTTTCCCTGGGAGTGGCAACACCTTCCTTGCTTTGGTGCTCTGGGAGCTGGCAAGTATTGCTGGCCTTCCCCCTTAGATCTCCCTTAGGCTAAGATAAGTTTCTTGGCTGCGGGTGATCCGTCACTAAAGCAAGGTTGGTAGGACCCTCTTTTGTCCCTTCCCCCTCTATCTCCGTAATGGCCTAGCCATTACAGTACTGTACGTCGTTCTACATCTGGACCTAGTATAGGTTAGGATGTGGAATTGACTCAGCCCCCTGCCGGCCGGCAAGGGTCTTATATTTTGAGTGCTGCCCGGACCTCCCTTGGTCCCTCATCCATGCCTGCCTGTAGAGCCAGACGGCATTGGCCAGGAAGCCTGAATTAGATTCTCCCCTTCCTTTTATGCACTCTTTCGGATTGCCGGGCTTGGAGGTAGTGTACACTCTTATCCCGGCATCCATCCTATTTTTCTTCTAGTGCTGTACCCGACCCGGCTGCCGGCCTATGAGGCCGGCAGCCGGGCAGGTGTAGTCCTCTGGTTCTTTTGCTGCCGGCTGGCATCGGTCCTGTACCTTTGCCGGCCGGCTAATGTCAGCCCTTGTCTGCCGGCCACCAAGAGTGTGGCCAGCAGCTGGGTACTACCTTGTGTAGTTGCCGGCCGGCAGCCATTGCCGGCCGACATTGGCTGTTGCCGGCCGGCAATTGCTGCCGACCGGCACATGCATTTGAACCAGAGTTCTGCCGCCTTATAGCTGTTAAGTAGTATACTTTAAAGCTAGTTATGGTGTGTGCCGGCCGGCAGGTGCCGGCCGGCACGTATCCTCCTATACTGTACTAGTATTCTTCTGTATAACATATACAGTAAGAGGAAAACTATAGTATGGGTTTTGGTACAGCACTGTGTGTTCTAACACTTTTGTGTTTTCTTGCACAGTCCTTTGCTGTTGCCCTACAGATAGGAAAGTGAGTTCTTTCCTGTCTATTATCCAGGATTTTAAAATCATTGCTTAGGTGTGAGCTCCACCTGTTTCCTCTGGAAACTTTGCATTGGTTACTCTAGAAGAGATTAACCATTTGATTTTATTATCTGAAGGCTGCAACAATGGGTTGTGAGGGAAACACAAGTGTGTGTCTTTCCTTTCTGAATTGTTATGCTATACTATGCATATCCAGTGATACATAGTTCACTTGATACTCATGGAAATTTCTTCTCTTTACAGAAGGACCCTCCGAAGTGCGGAAGTGCTTTCTGCAACGTCCGCAGCAAGAACCTCTGCGGACATGAGTTTTGTAGGAGACACGCAGCATGCGCTGTCTCCAAGGATGATCTCCGGTATTGGGACCCTCAGGTATGTACTGTGTGCACTAACCTGATTACTGAGGCCTTTGATTCCCCTAGGACGGCGGAATCAAGGGATATAGCTAGGAAGAAGCTTCGTACCTGGGTATGGGGCTTCCAAAAGAACACTTCTGGCCCTTATCTTCCAAGTGAGAAGATGAGGGCGTATCTTTTCCCTAAGGCATCAGCTGATGCAGTGATTCCCCAGCCTCAAGAGGAGATCCCCCAAGTTCAGATCCAGGTGGATGCTGAAGTCGCGGTCGCGATGCAAGACATCCAGTTAGATGACAGGATGTCTGATGTGGACGAGTGTCTGGAGGAAGACCTCCTGGCAGAAGCCCAGGATGAAGTTTAAGCCCCAGACGTTGTAAAGGTAGAGGTCGACGAGGTGTCGGCTACTCCGGTTCAGATTCCGGAGCCTATTCCCTCAACATCGGCCGGTCTCCCAGTAGAGCTGGGACAGGCCCTCTCTTCTATTGTTGGAATGATCCAACAAATGCAGAAGGAGAATCAGGAGAAGGCGGCTGCAATGGAACTGCGAATGCAGTGCCTTGCAGAATCACATGGGCCCCAGAAAAAGCTCAATGTGAAAGACCTTCCCTTGTGCTCAGATGCTAACCCATGGAGGTATGCTGAGCACATGCCGATGACGACTGGAAAGATCGTCATCTCGGATAAGCTGGGTTCAGTTCCCCTGGAGGAGGTGGAATTCTGGCCCAGCAAGGCATCATATCCGGACTGTTATATCCGGACTGTTATGTCTGGCTGAGGAAGGAACCAGCTTCAAAGGAGGAGACAGAGCCGAAGGAGGTCATAGTGATGGACCATGCTAAGGCTCAAGCTCTACTTTCATCCTCGATGAAAGAGAGGGGCTTCTCTAACTCAAAGGTAGCAGCATTGAACAGGAAGCTCCCTTCCTTTGTGTCCTCGCCTACTAGAGCCTTCCCCTTTTTACAGAAAGGGTTTGCGGCTGTACTAAAAGCAGTCGAGGCCGGCAAGCCTTGCCCCTCCCTAGAGGAGTGTAAACCCTTGTCGCTGGCCCTGCCTATGGACCACAAAGACTGGAAGGACGTCCATCTTACGTTCTCAGTTGGAAAGTTGGAGGCTGATATTGCCGGACGTCAGTTCGGCGAGGACCTCCCTAAGCTGTCTGACTTTCTCTTGCGAAGAGAGTTCGTGACAAAAGAAAGACTGGCTGCCTCAATGTCTCTTCAGACTACTCTCGAGACGATGGCAAGTGACCGCAAGGTCCATGAAATGTTCATGGTGGTGGCCAAGACTCATCTGGCCACAGTGACGAAGGACCTTTATGGCTTCGTCAAGGCAAGGAGAGCTTGTAGGGAGTTCGTGTTCACCTTGGCTACGGTGAGGCACGAGCCAAGGAAACTAATCTCCTCCAACATTTGGGGAAAAGACCTTTTCCCTACCGACTTGGTCAAAGAAGTTGTTGATAAGGCCGCCTTGGAGAATAGAAACCTTCTCCAGAAGTGGGGCCTGGCTATCAAAAGAAAGTCTTCCCCGGATGAGGGTCCTCAACCAAAGAGGAAGACTATGAGGACTAAGCTACCGTCTCGGCCAGCCAAGCCTGTTAGACAGCAACAGCAACTGCAATTGCCATTGCCTCCAGTGCCCCAGATCGTGGCACAAACCCCGACCACTTTTCAGTGGGTACCCCAGGCCGTGTCGACACAGTCCACGGCAATCACCCCAGCGTTCGAAGGGCAGTCTACTTCCTTTCGAGCAAAGCCTAGAGGAGCAGCCAGAGGCTCGTCTAGGCGCCCCTCAAGGGGAAGGGGATTCAAGGGTGGTCGTGGTCAGGAAGGCAAGACCCCAGGACGGCAGTCCAAGTGAGGTGATACCGGTAGGAGGGAGACTTCTGAAATTTCGGGATCTGTGGACCTTCGATCCCTGGGCCCACAGCCTGCTCAAGAATGGACTGGGCTGGAGCTGGTACAGCACTCCACCCCCGTGACTTCGGTTTTTCCAACACTCCACCCCCGTTATGGAGGAGTACGTTCAAGAACGGTTGGAGAAAAAAGGTGATCCGAAGGGTGAAGCCCATCAATTTCTAAGGGAGGCTGTTTTGTGTTCCCAAGAAAGACTCGGAAAAGCTCAGAGTCATTCTGGACTTGTCGCCACTCAACAAGTTCATAGTGAATTGCAAATTCAAAATGCTAACACTGCAACACATAAGGACCTTACTGCCCAAGAGGGCATATTCCGTCTCTATAGACTTGTCAGACGCCTATTGGCACATTCCAATCAGCCATCGACTCTCCCCCTACCTAGGGTTCAGGCTACAACGAAGACTATACGCCTTCGGAGCCATGCCATTCGGGCTAAACATAGCCCCAAGGATTTTTACGAAGCTTGCGAGCGTAGCTCTCAAACAATTACGTCTAAAGGGAATTCAGGTAGTAGCCTACCTGGACGACTGGTTGATGTGGGCAGCATCCGAGACAGAATGCTTGCAAGCTTCCAGTCAAGTGATCCAGTTCCTAGAGTACCTAGGCTTCAAGATCAACAGAAAAAAGTCTGGACTTTCTCGATCTCAAAGGTTCCAGTGGCTGGGAATCCACTGGGACCTTTTGTCACACCGTTTCTCCATCCCGGCAAAGAAAGGGAAGGAGATAGCGGGTTCTGTCAAGAGACTTCTAGATTCCAAAAGGATATCAAGACGCGAGCAGGAGAGGGTACTGAGCTCTCTCCAGTTTGCTTCGGTGACAGACCCAGTGCTAAGAGCACAGCTAAAGGATGCAATCGGAGTTTGGAGAAGTTATGCATCAAACGCGCGAAGAGATCTGAGAAGACCAGCCACTGCGGCTAAGTACTCTTCTCAGGCCTTGGTCCCAAGCCAGACATCTAAAGAAGTCGGTTCTTCTTCAGCCACCTCCCCCGTCGGTGAAGATTCACTCAGACGCCTCGAAGGAGGGATGGGGAGGTCACTCTCATCGGAAAAAAGTCCAGGGGACTTGGTCCAAGCTATTCAAGACCTTTCACATAAAACTTTCTAGAAGCTATGGCAGTGCTCCTTACCTCAAAGAAAGTCTCCCCGCGTCACTCGATCCACATAAGGTTAGTGATGGACAGCGAGGTAGTTGTGAGATACTTGAATCGACAAGGATCGAGGTCACCACCTCTCAACCAGGTGATGTTGGCCATCTTCCGATTGGCGGAAAAGAAGAAGTGGTACCTGTCGGCAGTTCACCTTCAAGGAGTCCGCAATGTGACGGCGGACGCTCTATCCAGGTTCACACCGATAGAGTCGGAATGGTCCTTAGACGCAGGATCATTCTCCATTCTGAATCAAGTCCCAGAACTGCAGATAGACCTCTTTGCGACGAAAGACAACAAGAAGTTGCCCCTGTACGTGCCCCGTACGAGGACCCCTTAGCGGAAGCAGTGGACGCGATGTCCCTCGACTGGAACAGATGGTCCAAGATTTATCTGTTCCCTCCTCACAACCTTCTGTTGAGGGTCCTCAACAAACTGAGATCCTTCAAGGGGTAGCGGCAATAGTGGCCCACAAGTGGCCGAACAGCGTGTGGTTCCCCCTGGCATTGGAACTGTAGCTGAAGTTTGTACCGCTACCAGATCCAGTTCTGACCCAGCGAGTCCAGAAGTCAACTGTCTGCGCTTCATTACAAAAAACCCGGACCCTGCAGCTCATGATTTTCTCTCCCTAGCGGTGAGAAAGCGTTTCGGGATTTCGAAAGCCAGCATAGACTTCCTTGAGGAATATAAGTGCAAATCTACTAGAAGGCAATATGAGTCATCTTGGAGAAAATGGGTGGCCTTTTGTCAAGGCGAAGAATCCGCAGGAGATCTTGACAGACTTCTGCTTATCTTTCTTCTCCACCTCCATGGTCAAGGATTGGCAGCTAACACGATTTCAGCGTGTAAGTCTGCTTTGACAAGACCCATTCTATATGCCTTCCAGGTCGACCTAGGTAACGAGATCTTTAATAAAGTCCTGAAAGCCTGTGCTAGGCTCAGACCTTCAGCACCTCCAAAGCCCATTTCATGGTCTTTAGACAAGTTCTTCATTTCGCTTCTCTGTTGAGCAATGAATAGTGTGCGTTAAAGGATTTGACACAAAAAGTTATTTTCCTATTTTGCACTCGCGTCCGGGGCCAGGGTTAGTGAGATTGTAGCCCTCTCGAGAGAGGCAGGTCGTGTTCAGTTCCTGGATGGGGGAGAACTGAACCTGTTTCCGGATCCTACGTTTCTCGCCAAGAATGAGTTACCCACCAACAGGTGGGGTCCCTGGAGAATTGAAAGAAGATGCATCTCTATGTCCAGTAGAATGCCTAAAGGTCTATCTTCATAGAACTTCAGACTTCAAGGGTGGTCAACTATTCAGGGGAGAAACATCAGGCTCAAATTTATCTCTGAATCAACTCAGAGCGAAAATCACATATTTTATTCGCAGAGCGGATCCTGACAGTACACCCGCAGGTCACGATCCGAGGAAAGTTGCCTCATCCTTAAATTTCTTTAATTGTATGGATTTTGAACATCTCCGTTCATACACTGGCTGGAAGTCTTCCAGAGTGTTCTTTCGCCACTATGCGAAGCAAGTAGAGGAACTAAAGAGATCTGTGGTAGCAATGGGTCGCGGTGTTAACCCTACTGTTTAACTCTGCGAGGAACAGTGGTCTTAATTGGGACGATTAATTCCAGGGTGAGTGTGTAGTTACATACTGTACTACAAACTAAGTGAGGGCACTGTGTTGCCCATGTAGATTGTTCCATTTCCGAAGGTGAACCTAGCATAAGTGCAGACATGTGTGCCGAGCGTTTCTAACGCTAATGTCATTGATTTGTAATACAGACTTTTATGACTTTGATACCTCGGTATCTTAAAAGTGGCATTTAATGTTTTTTCTTTCAGACAAACAAGTTCTGTTTACTATCATACTTATGCTTAAAGTTTTGGGTTATCCTCTTCTTATGTATATATATATATATATATATATATATATATATATATATATATATATATATATATATATATATATATATATATATATAATTGTGGTTAACCTGTCTATTTATTGCCTGTCAATAAACTGGTTCTTGAGAACCTTGCGTCTCCTTCACCTGTGTCAATTTATTGGTATAATTGAGCATTCATTCTATGTACCTTATCTGGGATAATTCTAATAGAATTGTTCCTTTATGCAAGCTATGTTGCATTGGTTTTCATCCTATGCGGATATAAAACCTTTGTCCAATACAAGTATTGTGCGGAGAACTGGTCGATATTTCATATTGACGCAGTGATTCTTTACAAACCATGCTTTACTTAATATAGGGTGAGACCACTATATTAAGCTTGCCTGGTATTCATACATAGCTATATGTACTCTTCGAGACTTTTCCAGAGTCTAGTAGGACTCTTCCCTGTAGGGGGCAGGAAGCTCTAACATGGTTTATAGTTAGTTGAAAAGATGTATAACGGTAACATCTTAGGTCTCTAGGTCTAGTCGACCGGGAAAAATTACATCCGGGGAGTACGGCACGTTCTGAGAATCCACAGATACAGTAATGCTCTGGTATACTTCCATCAGGACGACATGGCTTGAGCCCAAAAAACGGATTTTGAGCGAAGCGAAAAATCTATTTTTGGGTGAGATGGCCATGTCGTCCTGATGGACCCGCCCTTGCCTTTCTAAGAAAGGGCCGTAGGACCCCTCCCTACATACAGTATCTGTAGCACCTCGTGTACGCTACAAGGAATACAGATGGCGCCAGGATTGGCGCCAGGCACGCATACGAATCGGAAGATAGGGAGCCTTGGGAGCGGTTCCCCCTTTTTCTTTCCCGAATTCGTTTCTTGCCAATCGCCCCCTGCGAGATGAAATCTCTGTTCGGGATGCAGATTGCCATGTGGCGTGTCAAGAATACGTCCTCTGATATGTCGCGATATCCCTTTCAGGAGGGATACTCGCTCCAGGAGTTAGAATTCTGGTACCTTAAGGTAAATTCTCTGGGAATATCGCCGTAGTTGTAATATACCCTAGGAAGCTACCCTATAGGAACTTCCATCAGGACGACATGGCCATCTCACCCAAAAATAGATTTTTCGCTTCGCTCAAAATCCGTTATATATATATATATACATATATATATATATATATATATATATAATTTATATACATACATATATAGTTATATATATATATATATATATATATATATATATATATATATATATATATATATATATATATATATATATATATATATATATATAATTTATATACATGCATATATAGTTATATATATATATATATATATATATATATATATATATATATATATATATATATATATATATATATATATATATAAGAAAAGAAAATATGTATACCTATTACCTAAACTCCCTACACGGCTACTACTGTTTAAACAGCAAGATTTGGGCAAAGTTTACTTTACAGTATTTTCTCTACACAAATACCATTGAACCCTGAAATATACTAAATCTTAGGATGAATCAACTTTATCTGTAACACCTAGGAACAGCACTTTACAACACTTCCGAGAGCCGCGGGAAATAATTCAGTTAATTTCA
>NC_090764.1:32624346-32634346 GCF_036898095.1 Palaemon carinicauda
GAGGGAGCTCTCCATACCGTGGGTTATTATTTAGCCAGTTTTATCTCTAAATTTTATGATTAGAAATATTCTTAGATGTTTATATTTCATTTAGGTAGGAGAAAACACACAAAAAACGAATTCATACATATTCACAAAGTTCCAAAAAGTACTGAAGCAAATTCAACGAAACTTGGTGGATACGCGACGAATGCCCCATGGACAAGTCCATTAGATTTTGAAGTTACAACATCGAAGTACAAGTACAAGTTCGCAGTAAAGTTAAGAGCAAAATAAGAATGCTTGGGATGGCGAAGGCATGTTCTCCACTGAGTGACCCTTTAGCTTTGTTATGAGAAAATATCTCTATTGATTGTTAAAGACGAATCTTTCAATTGTATCATTACTGTGTCAAATCATTTTCATCAAATTACCATAAAATCGGAGCAAGCATAAATTTGCCTTAAAGTCGTTAGTATTTTTCGGTATTCTTAGTTTATTCATTTCTGACATTTATTTTACTATCTTCATATTACAAAGAACCTCCTTTGAAAGAAATAAGGTGAGCTTAAATATTGTTTCCACATCTAAGAGAACCCCCTCAAAGATAGTATTCAAAACTGCTAAAGCCATAATATTTAAAGTCAGCTTCTAACATTTTCACACATGACCCCCCTTAAATCTCAAAGTCACGATGACACCAAATATTGAAAAAAGCCAGGAAATAAATTATACCCCGCCCCTCCCCCAGATGAAAAAGGAAGTTAAGAACCATCCCAAATGGGAAATATCTGGACACGAAGTTACACATAGATGTCTTACAGTGGTGCAGGATCATAAAGAATTAACACTAATGAGGATAGGAAGAAGCCTAGGCCTCTCATCAGATGAAGAGCATTTGGATGAATCTTTAAGAACAATTTCCCTAAAACTCAAGTACATACAATGCAATGTCCTTTAACCCCATATAAATTAAGCAGTTGTAAAAATATTAAGTATTAAAGTCCCATAGAAATTAAGCAGTTGTAAAAAATTCAAGTATTCAAGTACCATAAAAATCAAGCAGTTGTAAAAATTCAAGTATTTAATTCCCATAAGAATCAACCAGTTGTAAAAAATTTAAGTATTTAAGTCCTATAGAAATTAAGCCGGTGTACGAAATTAAAGGATTTAAGTTATTTCAACTCTGGTATCAGCTTTCTAAACGCCAATTTAATCAGCCATATCAAGTGCTCGTTAACATGGTTCGTAGCTATTCATTTGGAAACTAGAAATCATAAGTAGAGCTAAGGATTAAACGTGTATAGCTTGAAGAACGTTTTGCGAAGGTTGAAAGAGAGATAAAGAGATAAGAAGTATAAATTTGTTAGGGGTACCCTTAAAATATTTTTGTCTCATCTATATTATCAAGATCTATCTTAATTGATAAAATATGGATTTTAATTCAGTTAAGGGTGAAAAAAAAAGAGAATGAAATGTTGAAAAGTAAATTGATTTCCTATGAATAGGTAAAACAAACGAAAATTTTATTTTGTATACAGGCGCAAAAGTATTGGAAAAGGTGAAAATGGGGTTTTTGACGAGAGAGATATAAGGGAATCCAATTCCTATATGTATTTTCGCTAAAATCTGAATAAATAAGTCAATAAAGTTTAACATTAAAACCAAAAGGATAGTTCCCTTGGAATTGGTTAACCTCTATTTAAAATTTCGTCACAATAAGTCGATTTTTTTTTTTTTTTGCAAACAGGAATAAACAAAAACAGGAAAGGTAAAAAATTACTAATCTGTATTCAGGTGATTAATATAAAAGGAAGGGACACAGACACAGCAAATATAACCAGTACTGGAAAAACAATCCTTGCAAATGGCATTCAAATGATGACACGAGTATGAAATAAAAGACACTTACCTAATGTTTCTTTTAAGAAGAGACCCAAGGCTATGTTGTGTATTGTACGAAAAGCAGCAGTTTTCAAGATGTTCCAACATGATGCATAACCTGCAGCAAACGAATAATGGGCATGGATTATAGAAACAGTACATTTAACTCTTAGGGTATAAGTATTTACTTTGCATATAAAACTTGTTAAATTAAACGATGTTACAGTTAAACTAAGCATAAATTCCGTGAAGACTTCTAAGGACATCATGTAATTTTCTTAGTAACGTGGGTAGCAGGAATCTAAAAAAACAAATCTTTCAAATAATTAAGATTAAAAAATTCTACTTGAATTTAAATTGTCAAGCATATACTGTTGAGTTTTTTTAACAGCAAAAATACTAAGGTTGATATATTCAATTTCAAAAATAATTCTAAACAAACTGACAACTCAGAACTACAAGGAAGCCAAGGAGAAATGAATGGAGTACTTAATGATATTTATCAACATTGCATTTTATTCCTGAAATCTGTGACGAATCTTATCACTCAAGCTGTGTTAATTATAATAAAAATTACATTTCTCTATGTTACAAGTTAGCAACTAAGACAAAAATAGATCAGGCATATTTTGTTTCTTTAAACTAAGTTGCTGATAGGTGACCACACAGTTTTCCTCAGCTTCCAGTAGACAAGAAAGATGTTTAAACGGACTTACCAAACAAAGAGACGAAGAGATGTACACGCTGGGCCCTTGTAGAGAAGCTTGGTGCCATCTTCTGCAGAAATCAAGGATTTTCCACAAGGCAAAACAAACTAATTAGAACGACCAAGGATACTTGACCCTATCTATTCTATATAACCTAAATGGCCTAAAAAGGCCTTAACTAACTTAAACCTATGAATAATTTCCTACATTCTAAAACAACTCTATTGCTTTTTTCATTGTAACCCAGAAACTCCCCTTGTCCCCACCCTTGCTTTCCTAGGCTTTGCGCACTTAATTAAAAACACTGATTTTAACGTAGAGCATTATTTCAATCTATGGCAGCCACGAAAAATTCGCCTTTTCATGTTACAATAAGTATGACGCTTTGAATGATTCAAATAACTTTTTTTTTTTTTTCCAAACATTCACGTGAGCCAAAGCGCATTAAGGATAACTGAAACCATTTAACATGGGGAATAACGCTGCCGCTAATCTAAATATGCTTAGCAAGTATTTATCACAAAATCACAGAGCGTGCTAATCCCTTGCAATTCAGCTGAACCCTAATGCATGGACAGCGCTTTTAAACATTTAGTATTAAACAAAAAAAATTTCCAGCAATTTACAAGCTTTGAGAACGTATCGAACGCAATCCAAAGCAAACGTACTCCTTGCAAGTGAATAAGACTGCAGTCTATACTATGAAAAACTTTGAGAAGACCAAAACAATGGAAAGATGCGCAAATGGAACCAAAATTTCAAGAATATAAAAAAAACCTGTATTATCCTGAAAAAAAAAAAGCTCAGTAAGAGCTGATAAAGTTAGCAATGAATAAAAAATGTAAAAGACTTGATGAAATGATAATTTTCAACACTCACCAACAACAGCCACCAGCAGTTTCAGTTACCATGGATGGAGCCTTGAAGGCTTTATTCAATAATTAGAAATTCAAATGACTGATTGACTTACTAAAAAAAATTAGTAAATAGACAATTAAATTACGTAAGAAATAGAAACTAGTTTTAAATAAAAAGAAAAGCTTTAAAAAAAATCTAAAATATTTAGCATTAATGCAATCAACTTCTAAATAGTTTTGAAATATCTTTATAGAAGTGTGATATAACTACTTTGTTTTCTTCACTACCTCCCCAATACCTTCAGCGTGTTGCATGAACAACAACTCCTGTTTTTGTTTACGTTAATGCAAGTAAAACTTTATAATGACCTGTCAGGAAACTTTCATAATACCACTTTGTAAGAATCTCAAAGGATTAATGTACGGTAAAATGACTATCAACAAAAAAGAGAGCGACGGAATTTAAAGCATATGCTGGAAATATCATCAACCAAGAAAATCTTTGCATGAAAATAATCTTTGCATGAAAATAAGCATTGCAACACATCACATTATCTTAACATCTAAATAACCTAAGAGAAAGCAACTGGATTCTCCGTTCTTTCAGTGAAATGAGGGTAGGGAATTTTTTTATGAAAAAACCGTATGAAGTACCAATTATTCGTGGATTTTGCAATGAAGTTGCAATTATTTATAAGCGTTATACGGTGCAATAAATGGTAATTTTGATTATATGATTATTTACTCTTTTGATTACTAGTAACCATAAAATTGACTGGAGGATTTCTGTGAATTTATCTCAATTCCCATGAACAACCAAACGTAAGTACATGAACTAATAAACAAATACACGATTGAATTAATTGATTAACTGAATAAATTCAAAAAATGAAACTAACTGAAATAGTTAATTGAATTACAAATATATCTCATTCCAAAAGAGCCTTCAAAGTACCATCAAATACAGTGAGCCATGACTACCATGCACAAATATACTTACTACAAATAAAATATAATCACACATCTGATAAATTAGAATAGAATTTGGCATTTTGAAACCACATAGATAAAACAAATAAAAACATTGCAAATATTAAATCTTTGTATGAACATATAATTTAAAAAACACAGACAATTATGGGAAAGTATAATACAACCATTTAAATTACAAATAATACAGTACAACATCAAAAATCGAAAATATTCAACAAACCATAAATATCAAAAGATTATAAATGCACAACATATAAAAAATACATATTTTATGGTAAAATATTCTTTCTTAAAGTGGAACCAAGTTTGTACGCCAGCATATCCGTTATGGATATAATTTTCTACCATTAATAACCAAAATTCCCAAAACCACCATTAATTAAGTTTTTACTCTATGGTACAAGAATCATAGATGGCCATTAGATATGGGTTAAATATCATTCCAACTGGCCATGGGATAACATAAGTTATTGTACAGTATATGGTACACCAAGTTCTTTTCCATAGCCGGATTAAAAGACGAAATATAAAAGAATAATACGAGCGCTAAGCTTGCATCATAACGCATAAACAACATAAATCATATGAATAGAAGTAATTATATTCTCTAATACTAAGTAAGAAATACTTTGGAAATGAAAAATCTAAAACTCCAGGCTCACATGTATCATGGTGGACTTACCTTTTCCAAACGAGTGTATCTGTAAAAAAAAAAAAAAAAGGAAGAATAT
This sequence comes from Palaemon carinicauda, assembly GCF_036898095.1. Classification (NCBI taxonomy): domain Eukaryota; kingdom Metazoa; phylum Arthropoda; class Malacostraca; order Decapoda; family Palaemonidae; genus Palaemon; species Palaemon carinicauda. Next base: position 32,629,498 of record NC_090764.1, read on the forward strand.
TGATAAAAATATTAATCAAAACATCTATCAACAATGGCACGCACAAATAAAATGGTAAATGGACTGTGTATATAACTACCTTCTTCACCTATAACTTAGCAAGAATATTACTAGTAATAGTAACACATCAGAATTAAATCTGCTGTTGAAATTCAAGTTTACGAAAAAAATATAATTTCCTCTTATGTACTTAATGTCGACCTTATCGTTGGGATTCGTGAAAGCTTAATATAACATCAGCAATAGCATCAGCAGCATTTATAACACAAGTAAAGTTCAGCAATAACAATGATATATACATATTATGTCTCATTTTCTATCACAATAAACTATCTGGAAATAATCAGAGAAAACCTGTAGAATTCGGATTTAACATATTTCTGGAACTACTTATTTTGCAATTTCAGCGTGTCTTTCTGACCTTTTTTAAGAGCCATTTTAGGCCAAGGACTTATATTTAAAACCTTTCAGTATGAGTATGCAAAAACCTTTCGTCTTCCTTAAATTCACCCACACACAACGAAATTTTTACCATGAAGTAGATGAAAAAATAAAAAATTAAAACAGCCAGTTGAGATGACAACATTGTGAGTACTTCTGTATTCCGGCAGCTGAAAACAAAGTGGCTACTTTGGTGCACTAGCAGGGAGCGGTGCTTCCCCGCCTCCCTGTAAGGAAAGACGAGGTAGAGTCAGTCGATTTTACCTCTCATTCCAGATTTACATCAGGGCTGTTATCTTAGATGAGATGTTTTTTGTCTGGTGAAAAAGGTAGTTTTGCTAAAGAATCGGTTTTGCAACCAGTACCCAAGGACCTGATGCTCTACTCCCGAAAAAACGGGGCAAAGAAGGTTCGGTTATTGCGCGAAACATGTTGTACTAAACGTGTTTCATATACACTCTATACACTGTAAAGGTTCTGATTTTTTTATCTAACCACTCGCTCTTACCTGCACTGTTAATAGACAACCCTGTGTTATCATGGTAACTCATGCTTTATCATGTTTGAATTTTTGTGACGTTTTTGCCAGCAAGTCCCTGCATATAAACACAAGATATATTGTAATAAAGTTAGTTGCATTCATCTCGCCTCTCAGTACCACTTAACTGGCCCCTCGCACAATGTCTTCTAGAACTGTGCCCCTGACAGGCTCTTCCTGAGAGCTGGGATCGATCCAATATGTACGACTTTATGTGTACAAATCCAGACTTGTCCTTTCATCTCCTCACCTGTAGGAAAAGGACATTTGATTGTATTACGAAGCCAGACCAAAAGTAGTGTCCCAGGATCTTTCCATTATTCTATCAGTTGCTGTAAGAGGAATTATAGTATCCCCCCAGAACATGAAAGTCATATAGTCTCCGCTAGTCACTTCTTGTAGGGAAAAGTTGGTAAAAAATTTGTCGTGAACAATTGGGTTATATATAGGTCTTGAAAACGAACTAGTGAATCGAGGTGATGGAGAACCTCTATCCTTCAAAATGATTTATGACACAGGAAATATTGTGCCATTTCCTACTTGCTTCATCACGACTAGGCTAGCCATGGACAGCTTCGAGGGTCAATGCTTTACCTGCCATTCATAAGGCAGGCTTGTGCAGCAATTGCTTGAGAAGCCTTCGAACTCACGAAATGTTCCTTATGGTTTGAGCTCCCTTCACAGCGAAAATTGAAGAGTTTTCCTAACAAAAGAAAAACCAACTGATCTGGATACCATTCAGTGTATGGCCACTTGGGAGCAATCAGGATCATGACGAACCTCACCATCATCAACTGACTGTTAGATGATCAGTAAAACGGAAAGATGGGCAGAAAGGAGTAAGCATCTAGAATCCCTATGGATGTTGGATGATGTTCTCGAACACTGCCAATGGACTGGTATTGGGGAGCAGAAACTTCCAGTTTCTTGTCAAACTGAAAGGTGAGCTGGTTGAGTGGTTGTGAAAACCTGAAGAAGGAAGCCTTTCTGCCATGTAATGAAATAGGGATTATAATTGCTCCTTACATCGATGTACTGCTGACTGAGTGTATTACCTCGACCAGTCCTGCATGGAAGAACCTTAGCTCTACCTTAACTTCTCATGAGCGCACTTGCTTTTCAGGGTCTGCGAAACGAGCCCATTCTTTGACATATGTCATGAATGGAGGCATGTCGTTTCTCAATGTTATCGACTACCTTATGAATCTCACTTGTAAAGTAGGCATGCTGCACACGTTGCCAGTAGGTTGAAAAGCAGGTAACACAAAAGGGCTTCTCAGTGCTTGTACAAGTGCTGATATAAGACCAGAGAAGCCACATGTTCCAATCCTTATAGTGCGAATGAGTGTGGGATGATCTCATGTCGTGGACTAAAATTGAGCTTTAGGCGATCAAAGTACTGGATTGGTCTCAATAAGTCCAAAAATCTCGAGCATTGAAATATTCTGGCATGTTAGACGATCTCTGGGCAGGGAGAGCTGGGAAGGAAGAGATGAACGGAAACAGGTGTACTAGTTCCCTGGTGACTCGAAATTAATGATCACCTGAAGGAGAAGCGTAAAATTCAATCATGTTAAATTTCGTGGTTCCCGAATCCATGGTTTCGGATCGGATTGTTCCTGATAGTATGATTCCCTATCATAGAGCTGTCGATCGTGTGGGAAATAATGATGATGGAGAAGAAGTGCAAGGAATACTGTCTTAATTGAGGAGACTGCAATCGGAAAGAAACACAAAGGATGACCACAAGGAAAATCTTGGCGTACGGGAAGGGAAGATCTCACAGTCTGTACGTACAATAGAAATTATAATAGATTCCTCTTACATGGATATCATAGACTGGTAAAACTGGAATGAAGAAGAAGTCAGAAGTATTGTAACCTGAAAGTGACTAAAAACATGGGGGACGAGAGATCTAATCACAAAGTGTCTGATCACAAGAAGTCCGAATAGCATGTAAAAGACCTATATCATAAAGACTGGTCATATCAAGGTGACAACTAATGACAGGGTGCATAGAACCCGTAGCAATATAAAAGGCCTGCATCATGATAACTTCCGTTGTGTTCAAGCCAGTGGTGATCATGTTGTGGGATTAGTCAGCTGGGAGGAGATCGTCTGTCAATATCAATACATTTTCACCACTCTCTGATCATATGCTTCCTCTGTTGGGTTGTTGTCTCTGTAACCATCCAAAGAGGGAGGTGAAAAATGGCATCAATTCTCCTCCTGCACGAGAGTGTGCATGTTTGGTTTTGTGCAAAACCAAGCAGTGATGCAGGCATGTGCATCCATATGCCACGCATTAAAACGTATTATCTTGGAATCAAACATTCCTGATATGAAACTCTTGTCTCATATGAGGTGGTAACATACCAGTATCATCTTGGTATCAATGAAGAGGGAATGTCCCGGCAGAAGAAAGAGATAAGGGTGGCTACCAACATCCTGACCAACAGTGCTTGTGCTTGTTCTCACATTAGACATAGAACTAGGAGCTGGAGTGTAAGTTCAATATATCTTGTAGCAACAATACTTCCAGGAAAGGGTTAGGTTTTGGTACAGTGCAGCTCCTTCCTCAAAACTAGCTAAGAGAAAAGATCAATGTCTTGTGAGACATGGACCATTCAAACTCTTCCTCTTCCCTTAGGGAGAGGAGATCCTAGTGCGATCATCCTTCTTGGGAAGACCTACTTTAGATGCTGTCTGAAGAAGATGGAGGGCAATGGTGATGGACTACATCCTGACAGATGGTATGCATATTCATTCCCATAAGGGACCGGGTACTAGTAGAATGGAGGGGGAGCACCTGTACCTCAAACTGGCACACCCTCCCGTATCAAGTTGGAATGTGGTACAGTACCCAATGCCTCATAAGACTTAGAATGATTGGTCTCTACAGGCCGTTTCTTTTTGAGACAGCTGGTGTCACGTCTATATGCTCAGCACCTACAGAAAGTTCTTCTAGTGTACTCGTACCAGACCGAGAATGGAATCTGAGAAAAATGCTATAGAGGAAGGGACGATAACTCAAGTCCAACTCCTCAAAGACCGAGGTCCTCCAAGACGAGATTTCGTGCCTTCAAAGGCCAGAGCATGGCATCAAACAATTCTCTGACAGTTATGGAGTAACCTATTCCACTAGTAAATAACTCCAAAATTATCAAACTGGAGTGATTTACTATATTTTCCAAAAGAAAAACATAAGCGTCTTCTATTCATACTTCCTTAACGAAAAGTAAGAATTTTGTTAGAATCTGCAATGCTAATGAGAAGAACAAGGCAGCGCACTGATCCCCATATCAGTTAGGCTAGAATTGTGACACATCTCCCGTCTGCGTCAACTTAAGATGGTGGTGCAAGCAGAACAAATGCAACTTTCAAGTTCTTAGATTAGGAATGCACAGTTGGGCTCATCCCAGTTTTTACTTCTATAACTTTCGACACTTTATATCATTTTAGAGGGAGAGCCACTAGAGACAAAAGTCACCTATGGTCTAAATTAGGTTAAGGTGAATCGCTGACTCTCAATTTTTAAAACTTACAGAGAGCTTTAAGACAGCTTAGACAGTTCAAAAGGGGAAAACTCCGCCCTCAGTCAGGTTAAGGGTAGATCAGAGTTCCTAGGGGCAAAACCTTATTTCCTGACCAGGAATAATCCAGCATTCTAGGTTAGGTTAGGGAAGGCCAATTTAGGCTACATCTCTGCAACAGACATAACATATTTTGTCCTTTATGATGAAAGGTGATTGATACTGATTAAAGGCATAATATATTTTATATATTTCCATTCTTTTTCGGTTTCCCTCCCCCCTCTCCCACGAGAAAAAACGTTTCTATTAGGGCTTCCCCATAATTGTTATATATATA
>NC_090764.1:32639346-32644346 GCF_036898095.1 Palaemon carinicauda
CAATATATATATATATATATATATATATATATATATATATATATATATATATATATATATGTATATATACATATATATAATATATATGTATATATATACATATATATATAATATATATGTATATATATATATATATATATATATTATATATATATATATATATATATATATATATATATATATATATATATATATGAGAGACTTCTATGTATAGAAATTGTCTATATAAATTTTTTCACGTAATTTCCAGTCGGTTGCAACGTCAAATCAATCCACTTTTACGTAAGAAATCTTCCTCGACCTACCAAATCTAGGTTTCCAGGTTACCACAAAAGAATAACAACTTGATGAACGAGAATCAACACTTGGAACTAATCCTCTATCAAAACGTAATCTCCCAGTGCAAAGTGCGTATCGTGTATTTGGAAAGCAGGGTTATACATTCGCTTTTTTTTAATCTTTTTGAGCGTGTCCATATATGCATTCGACATTCACGGGGTTGAACTATAATTACACTCCGCTGAATCCTGTCGCTCTTGCGGAAAACCTAGCCTTTGAGTGGCTATCCATATTATACGCTCTACCAGTTAGGATTGAAATATCAACCCGAATGAAACATTTTTGTATAAAAGTTTCCCGTGAAAGGAAATGAAATAAAAATGAAGTATTAAAAAATCCGTGAATTTTGCGATGTGTATACAAATAGATATACAAGATTATCCGATATACAATTTGTTGCTATATTGTAGATTGAACAGATATAACAGTTAAATCAATTTGAAAATCTTCGAAGAGAAAAATGTAATTTCGTTCTCGATGCAAGTGGGTTTCTTGAAAATAACTATTAGGTTTTGAAATTTTAACCCTGGAAGGTTCTCAAATGGATCGCCTGAGAATTTTACTGTAATTGTGTAGTTATTAAAATTGGATCTATATATCAGATAGTTGGCCAATAGCTGGCTAAGGTGGATCGGTCATGTAACGAAATTGGAGATAACATTTAGTGAAAATCATGTAAGTATAATTTTTCGGAGCAAGATAGACATCTAAAACATTTATGACTGACCTGTTAAACAGAAATAAACAATACTGATTATATATATATATATATATATATATATATATATATATATATATATATATATATATATATATATATATATATGATATATATATAAATATTTATATATATATATAATATATATATATATATATATATATATACATATATATATATATATATATATATATATATATATATATATATATATATATATATATATATATATATATATATATATATATGGGTCAATAACGTGCAACTCTTGATGACTTCGTGTAACTGGATTAAGGAGCTCATGAGATGTTAGGTATTATAAATGAAGGGTTTATCATGGTTGAGGAATTAAATGATATCTACTAAAATAAGTGTTGTCCTGGGAACTGGATTATATTTTCATAGACATACAATACTCATTTTAGAGGGAACTGCAACATTTCTATCCTTTTAATGTATTCTCTCTCTCTCTCTCTCTCTCTCTCTCTCTCTCTCTCTCTCTCTCTCTCTCTCTCTCTCTCTCTCTCTCTCTCTCTCTCTCTCTCTCCAAAAAATGATAAAAATCATATAGATGGTAGATAGATAGATAGATAGATAGATAGATAGATAGATAGATAGATAGAAAGGTTATGAGATAATTGTTTCAATGAACTAAATATATCTAGGATTGGCGTGACGGTTTTGAAACCTGTTGAGAATAAGCTTTAATAGAGGGAAAATCTTAAGCCTTAGAAACGTTTCAACTAAATCCGGATTAACTCGGTCAGAGCTTCTCTATTGTATGGCTCTTCAGGTATTATATAATAGGAATTCGAAGATTACTCCTGTGGGTTAGGACGAATGCAAAATTTGGAATTTCATTTTGATAATTATTATGGTGTCTTTATACAAGGTACATTCCTAAAAATAAACGAGTTCTTCTATTCTATTTTTTAAAAAATTCATATTAGCAAATTAAGTAATTAAAATATACACGTTAGGATTATTATCATTGTAAATAGAAAATACAAAAATTAAACAAACGTAATAATTACATGCATAGTCACAAAAATAACAAATTCAATATAATGAAGAAATCATTAAACTACTATATTTTTTCTCATGGCGGCCTAAATCTACATTATCAGATAAAATATCAGAAATAAGATAACTAGCTCACTAGTCACACTACAGTACTTCCCTAACTTTAAATCCTTCTAGCTCCTTTCTATCTGCACATATTACACTCACTCGTCGGTGATATATCAGGATGACGAGTAAACTCACAATAATAAGAAACTGAAGGAAAAGAAAAAGGGAGGAAATCGAAGAAATTATAGCATTATGTTTTTATTTCATGATTCTATTAAAATTATCTGCTATTTTTTATTTTTTTTTCCCAAATTTGGTAAAAGGGTATTTAAATTACATGGACCTATCATTTTAAGCTACAGTATATATATATATATATATATATATATATATATATATATATATATATATATATATATATATATATATATATATATATATATATATATATATATATTTCAAATAAGCCATATATATTAATACATTAAAGTCTGGATTCTCTTAACGACCTGGGGATCAGAGCCCCAGGTGAAATCACTCAAAGACTATAGTATCAGACCGGCCGGGATTTGAACCCTGGTCTAGGATACCTGTATGCCAGACACCATGCCACTCAGCCACGAAGCTGAGTGGCATGGTGACTGGCATACAGGTATCCAGGACCAGGGTTCAAATCCCGGCCGGTCTGATACTATAGTCTTTGAGAGATTTCACCTGGGGCTCTGATCCCCAGGTCGTTAAGAGAATCCAGACATTAATGTATTAATATATATGGCTTATGTAATATAAATATATATATATATATATATATATATATATATATATATATATATATATATATATATATATATATATATATATATATATATATATATATATATATATATATATATATATATATATATATATTCTAAATTTTCTTAGTCTTACTATTTACCTTTATTTCTGAGCAACACTAAGGTTCAAATCTTTGGTCAGCCAAAGATACCTATTTTGAGAGAAATTTTCCTAAGGGTCTTTGATCCCATAATGGAGTGAATTTGATATGAAAATATGTATTATGGCTTATTTGAAGAAAAGGCAACTATTAGTGATAGAATCATTAAACGGCCAAGTGTTATATGCTTACTAACCAACAGTAATGAGAGGTATGGGTTAATTTTGATTCTAGGTACAAATCCTGCATTCAGCAGGATTAAATTCATCATAGTCAGAATCAACCCTTATCTATCTTTATGGACGAAAGATGCAAATCTTATTCTTTGCCTTTATTTCTTGTTGGCACTAAGGTTTTAATCCTTGGCCGGGGAGAAGACATGATAAATATAAAATTCAGTACGAGTCTGTGATCTCGTGGCAGAGAGAAATTAATATTCAAATATTTTGTAGCATATTTTAAAAAAGGAAATTCACAATTTTTCATAAAAAGTCCAAGTGTTGCATATAATGTATTCATAAATCCCCGATGTACTGAGGGATCACTAGGTGAACTGCAATATAAGGGATTACTGTATACACACACACACTTATATATATATATATATATATATATATATATATATATATATATATATATATATATATATATACATATATATATAATTATATATATAATATATGTGCATATATATATATAATTATATATATAATATATGTGCATATATATAAATAGATATACATACATACATACATATATATATATATATATATATATATATATATATATATATATATATATACATATATATATATATATATATATATATATATATATATATATATATATACACACCTCTACATAACATATGTGCATGTATATTATATATATATATATATATATATATATATATATATATATATATATATATATATATGTAAATATATACATTATATATATATATATATATACATATATATTTAACCATATTTCCTACACTTTTATATCTTAAGAATCAATTTGACACTACCAAAGACCTTATTAGGCACTCGTGGAAATCTGAATTTTGTTGGCAGCTGTGGACTAAGCTTAGACAAAAAACATTTTCTTCTTCCTACAAACGTCTAAGTCATTTTAACATCTAGCGACCAATATATACATAGAGATTTGGCTCCAGAACTGTCTCAATGGCCCTACAACTTTAGGTAAGAAACAACCCCTTGAAACGATCGAGTCGGGGATAATTAGGAATTGCAAACAAAGAAAAACATTTCCCTCCCACCGAATGGGATCTGGTAATGCGATTTGTAAAGGCTGGACGTTCAAGAGGACCTTTAATTACCAGTGCCTATGCTTCACTTCACAAACACATTACTCTGTTGAGAATATTTGCAAGCGTTTACGTATTACGTTTGGCTTTTACCTCGGGTCTGGCTAGACGTTTTCTTATTTCTCAGATTTTAAAAGGATTTCTTCATCAATGGCTGCATATAGGAGAATTTGTTATACAGGACATGTATTCGCAATTTATTATGACTTTTCGCACTGATTCATAGTATTTTCTATGGATTTTTAACTTTTGGAATTCAGTCGTTCATTCCATATAGACTTTTAAAAGGCTTGCTTCATCAAAGCAGCCATTTAAGTGAATTGGTAGAACAGTACAAGTATTCGTAATTCATTTTACATTTTCGCAAAACACATTCATATTATTTTCCCAAAAATTTCTTTTTTGGAGGGGAATTAAATCGTTTATTGTGAAGACAAACGTTAATTCACCATTTAATTGTAATACAGATAATGCTGGAAATTTATAAGCTTCAAAATAAAAGGAAATTATTATTCATCCAGAAAATCCTTTTATTGAGTCAGTTTCAACGCTTCAAAATTAGTAAACTCGCATAAATATAAAACCAATTAATACCATCAATATTA
>NC_090764.1:32649346-32651846 GCF_036898095.1 Palaemon carinicauda
ATGATAACCATCATGCCATTAACTAGCGCAGGAAACATTAAGCGTTGCATGAAACCATCACCGAGGTCTCCAGTCAGCAGTTGTATTTTCACTAAAGAAAGATAGCTTTGGTTGATGTCGAGAGTTTACTTCATTTAAATCAAGTTCTTGTTCGTTATCTTGTTGTTAATAGAAAGTGAAGGAAAACTTATCTTTTAATTTATCACTACATTTTTTATACAGGGAGATTTACAATTTTAATTAACTAAACAAGGAAAATATTATAGTATTGGAAAATATTATAGTATTGTTCACTACTTAAGTAATACATTTTTATGGATATTACATTTATCTCTTGGTTATACTACTTTCATTATGCAGAATAAGATCCCTCAACTTTATCAATGTGAAGTAAGATCAATTAGTTTTGTAAAAGAATGTTCGACTATTATGGAAACTGGTTACGAAAAAATATTTACGCCTGACAAGAAAATATTGATCAGTACCATTGATGTGTCATAGATAATAAAAGGCGGGATTCAATATATCAAAAACTGTTCAAGGTACCAAATTACCTTCTATAATAATCTCCCAAACTTTGCGGACCACAGCTGATTCTACTTTACTATAGTTATATCGTACATTAAATAACTTTTTTATATTTTAGTAAAAAAAAAAAAATAAAAAATCTAAACTTTAATGAAAGGAATATATATAGTTTTCACTACAAATTTTCAGAACCCCACAAGCATCACAAAGATTGGAATATGAACTACAATTACAGAAACCATTACTACGCTAAGCAAGTAACATTTATAACTAAATTTTAGTGTAAAAACAAATTAAGATTGAGAGACCCATTAACTTTCAGATCAATCTTTCAAGAAATTGTACGACCAAATTTGAAGACAGCGGGCAGTGAGAAATTACCAAATATATGAATATAAAGCAACAAGACATCATATGTTTGCATACAACAGCCGCAAAACAAGTTAAAAATAGAAAGCTAATACGCAGAGCTATGGTAGAGTAATAGCACAGACATTCTTAAGCTCATAGGCATTTACCATATTAATTCTAGCACACGCACCATTCCGTAGTTTATATGTACTAGGAACAATAGATTCCCGAAAATAGACAGAGAGACATTGTGATGCCTTATCAGAATGTGGATGCTGATGCTCTGAAAATCCAGTGGCAAGCACTTATCACTATTCCTTTGGCCTTACACCGAAGGCAATAAGGGAAGTTCCAAATGAGAATGCGCTTTATTGAAGGTGGTTGAATAGTATACCTTCTGCCCTTGCTTTACTAAATAATAATCGCCATTGTTGGGAAATAGAAAACCAACACTTAAACAAAAGCTGTCTAAAAGAAAGAAATCAAGGAAACTGGTGATGCTTTTACAGAAGAATATTCTAATTATGAAAAAAATAAAAGATTGAATGCGTGAAGTATACAAACGTCCCGGTTATATATACGAAGCCATTAAAGGCAATAACTCGATGACATTGCAGATAGCTCTCAAAAGAATGCCTATAGCTAATGATGAAATCATACAAGGCAAAATAACAAGAATGATAAAGTATAGTAATACTTATGCAAAGAAAATCATGTCATAAGGAGCAGCTTACGATTAATAATCAGTAAATGTTTTGATCTGCTGGATTTCAGTATCATATCCTCATGATAACTATACGTCCCGATCCATTTCAGGTTTTTACAAAGACTAGATACAACCCAATCTCACATTCGGGGATAGATTTTAAAAAATGATGGCTTAGGCATCACACTATCGTAATTGAAAATAAACTTCCAACATGCAACAAAAACAATATATAAAGTAATTGAACAGATTCCTTCTAACTGATTGACTGAATAATTGATTTAGAATTCTCTGGCATCCTGACATCGGAGGTTTTGTCAGTTAGAAGGAACGGCGTCAACGCCGTTCCTTCTAACTGACAAAACCAAAAATATTACTGTTATTACTGAATCCACATAACAAATAAAGAGGAAAGTTAGATAAATACTCTATTACAAATATTTTCTTATAAATTTTGAGCATCTAGCAAGAAAGGCAATATATAGGTGCTTAGAGGAATAGGTTAAGTCCCACCATCATGTTAGGGAAAAATTATAAAAGTTAAGAAACTAATATAAAAATGTGTATAGTGTTGATGAGGTCTCTCAGTAACATCGAATATGTATCTCTCTCTCTCTCTCTCTCTCTCTCTCTCTCTCTCTCTCTCTCTCTCTCTCTCTCTCTCTTCTATACACACACACACACACACACACATATATATATATATATATATATATATATATATATATATATATATATATATATATATATATATATATATATATGTATATATATAAATATATATATATATATATATATATATATATATATATATATATATATATATACACATACATATATATGGATATATATATATATACATATATATATAATATATATATATATATATATATATATATATATATATATATATAT
>NC_090764.1:32671846-32674346 GCF_036898095.1 Palaemon carinicauda
GTAATGGGAAGCATGTGCCTTTAATAGAAATTAATAGACAATTTCCTTACTGGTCTTCAACCACTATCAACATATATTAATTTTAACAGCATCACCGGATTAGTATATTATGTATTTTAACAGAGTAATACTAAATCGTAAAAAAGAGTGTGTTGTCAGAATCTCAATAGGAATATAATTCATGAATAACAAGAACATTTACAAAATCAGAAGCCAACAAGAAGAATAGCAACAGAACGGAAACCAGCTGGAGATCCACTGAAGTATTATCCATCTTTCACAACAACCATCTCTAATCAAAACAAACGATACGAACAACTAAAAAAAAAATGTGGCAATCAGGAATTCATCAACGAAAGCCGACCAGCCAATCAAAACAGATGGAGGTCTGTCACCATCACATCAAACTTTGTCAGCGGCAGCGTCAGTATTGTGCAATTAACCTTCATGGATTTAGTAAACGAGCATCATAAATCATGATCCTTAGCCGGTAATGGGATCATTGATTGATTTACATTATGACGCTTACGGTAATTGAGGTGTGTTCCAATGTCTAGTTTCGGAAAGACTTCGTGTACCATTGATTTGAGCGATTACAAAGAACTGATTATTAATATGATTTGAATAAAAAAAGACAAATGCATAGAAACTGCATATAAAGAAAGCCATGCATTTAGGTTTGCGGAAGTGTTTTAATGAAAATAGGTGTACTTGCGTACATACTACACATAAATTGCTGCTTTCAATTGATTTCTAAAACCGGTAAAAGTGCAGACCAAGAAAACATTTATAGTATAAATCAGCTCCCAACAGGACAGACAATTCTATGCATGAGAGAAAAATATATGTATCATTCGATGGTTTTGAATGAATCATTTGATATTCCTCTAGCCCAAGGTTTCATACATCATGATAGATTTTCTTGGCTACTATGAATTACTCCTTTTTGTTACACTTACGGATAGAACATAAGGAATGAATGTTTTCAAAAGCTTCTTGGGATAAATGTCGTGAAATGGACTGAAATTTGTTTATGTCACAAATAAAAAAATCCATTGTCAGATCCAAGTTCTAATATTTCTTCTAATTCAAGCTTTCACTAGTAAAATCTTTGTTAGGCTACTTGGGCTACTAATTTAAGTGAAACAGGTAACAAGTATTGTTAACTACATTCGTATGTATTGTTGCAAAGTTAGATATGGAGGGACTGTGGATGTGTGCTTTGGCTATCACATGGTAAGTCAGCTATAACAGAACATTAATCTATTATGAACAGAATCGGAAATGTGAATCATTTGAAGAATTCCCTAGTAACGATACATGATTGTGATTCAGTGCTGAAAAGAAATGAACATTTCTTTACAAAGTAAAAAGGAAATCCAAAAATTCACCAGAAAAAAAAATATATTTTTCGAAACTTCTTAAGGAATTTTCGGATAAACATTTGCCCTCAATAAGCAAAGACCATGATTGAGAAAGAGGATATTTTCCTAATCATCTGAATATTTCGCAGCTAAAATTATAAATCAGAGAATGGAATAGAAAAAAAATCACTGACTGAGAATTTCAACCAAGCTGACTTTTCCATGGTATTTTGAATACTTAGTTAACGAGATAAAATATTTCATATTTGATGATATATGAATAAATCTCCCTTGCTTTTAAACCACATATGCCAAATTACAACTCCTCCGAGGTAAAAAATGCGGATACCCATCTACATGGTTGCCTGAAAGCAGTCACAACTAATTCATCCAAAAAAAATTAAAATTAAAATCAAATATATATTTTCGTTATCTATAATAATGGATTGTAGTTATATAGAAAATTTCTTTGGAGGGGATTTCATTATATCATCGCAGTCATCTAGTGATTCTCATCTCTCTCTCTCTCTCTCTCTCTCTCTCTCTCTCTCTCTCTCTCTCTCTCTCTCTCTCTCTCTCTCTCTCTCCATGTATATCTATATATATATATATATATATATATATATATATATATATATATATACATATATATATATATATATATATATATATATATATATATATACATACATTTATATATATATATATATATATATATATATATATATATATATATATATATGTATATATATATACATATATATATTTATATATGTATATATATATATATATATATATATATATATATATATATATATGTATATATATATGTATATATATATATATGTATATATATATACATATATATATATACATATATATATATATTTATATATGTATATATATATATATATATATATATATATATATATATATATATATATATACATGTGTATATATTATTATGGTAGGCGAATTACATAAATTCCCGGGCTACAAACTCACCTGTTTATTTTACGTAAATCTGTTACACTTGAAAAATACCCGAGCTCTGAGAATATTATGCAACTCCCAGATGGCAATATATATGAACGCTGAATATCAAAATGTCTCTTGCGTACACTCAAAAACATTGG
>NC_090764.1:32681846-32691846 GCF_036898095.1 Palaemon carinicauda
AGATATAAAGCACTTCACTTTGACTTTGGCTCCTGTCACATGTTGGTTAATACTTACACAATTTCCTATGTAAGTATGCATATGTAAATATATATATATATATATATATATATATATATATATATATATATATATATATATATATATGTATATATATATATATATATATGTGTGTGTGTGTGTGTGTGTGTGAGTGTGTGTATATGCATGTGAGTGTGTTTGTTATGCAGTTGGATGCAATCACACCTATATGCTGTACATCCTTTACGGTGAGGAATGTCTCAAAACAAACAAATACAAACAAAATAAATACGAATGGTTATACTCGAATGGAAACAAATAAATCAGGTTAATAATTTTGTAAATGGTTCAAAAGATTTATAAGTACAAACACGGTTCCAAAACAAATATTAAGACCTAACTAAGAACTATATATCACATAGTTTCATTATGTGAGGACGTGGAAAATTCTATTACCATCATTATTTTTCACTTTCATTAAAAGAAACTTTGCCTGTTACTAATATCATAAAAAGAAGGTATTATATTTCCATACACGATTAATTTAAAGATCTACCAGATTCACTTGAACTTAGCACCCAGAACTTTCGAATTTTTGCTAAATGCAAACCATTGTTAATTAGTCTAAGTGGCTTCATTTATTTGCTGGCTAAATGGTATCTAGCCAACAATCGTAAACTATAAAAATCACCCGATATATAAGAATTCGGTGATATAAATGCTATATAAATAATATTTATTCTCTTGAGCCAACAAAGATCACAGAAGAGACCTTTAGAAATGAGGACCCCATTAAAATAGGGATGACGGATTAGCATCCAGTCTGAGTGAAATGGTCGTGGAAGTGGGGCAGGTCTTAATGTCTCCCTCAAATGTCTTTAATGATTATCTTTTGGACGTGATGGCCTGAGCTTAATCAGGCCACTGGCCAGCAGAAAGGACACCCATTAAATCTTACTTTACGTAGGATCTACAGCAAATAGAAGGTTATAAAGCTAATCTTCTCTGCCTTCAAAGGCTTCAAACACAGTCATAGAAAGGGGTCATCAAATCTCCTATGTATATTACATATGTTTAAGTATATAAATATATAATCGCATATCTATATATGAGTATATATATATATAATATATATATATATATATATATATATATATATATATAGTATATATATAATTATATGCATATTGATATATATATATACACATATATAATATATATAATATATATATATATATATATATATAAAGGAAGAACACGGGGCTAGCACCTTCATCCCTATAAAAACACTAGGATTTCGAAGTTTCTGGAATTCAGACATACAGTAGCCATTGGGCTTGCAACGTCACGCAAAAAAAAAAAAAAAAAAAAAAAAAAAAAAATTGCCCAGAAGTGGAAAGCTCTGTTCTTCTGGCCGTTTCCTTTTTCTAGATGAAGATGGGTAAGTTATCTTAGTGGGGGTGGATTGTCTCAGAGCAAATCAACACAATAGTTACAACAATATTTATCTCTCAATTGTGGAATTATGGATGAACCTCATGTGACTTAGAACTTCCAAAACATTAGTCCCTACACTTATCAAGACAAAATTCATATCGCAAGTATACATCAAACACTTTAAACGCATTACACCACCCACCTCAATCTTCTTAGCACTCTTTAGCCTCCTGGATATCAAGTCCCTTTTCCAATATTTCTTTCAATCCCTCTACCTAGACCTTTCTTCGTTTCATTTAAAGGTCTAAAGTTTAAAGGCCACCCATGAATGGCAGAGGCAAGGAACAGGGACAATGCCCAAGAGACTGACCTCTTAACCAAAGCTAGGACCAGTGAGGGTCAGGCAATGGCTATTGGTGACTCAGCAGGTTGACCTATAGGCTACCATAAACACCCCATCCTTTGTTCACAGGGATGGTGAGGATGCAGACACTACAAGAAACTACCGATCTTGAACGGGTCTCGAACCCAAGTCAAACAGATCACCTGGCAGTGACGTGTCCAATTGGCTACCACAACCTTATTACTACATCTGAGTAAAACCTGTTTTTTTACTATATTATCCGTTTACCTAAACAGCTTCAATTCCCTTTTCCTTGATTTTACTTTAACATCAACATTTTACTTACATAATGGATAGTTGGATCAATAATCCCGTTATTCACTCCAATCGGGGTTTCCCCAAACACACTTTCACACACATCATGCCCCCATTCTTACTTTGCCTATTCTCTAACCCGTCTCTTCTATTTTCTTATCATACCCCGTTATATATACCCCCTAATACTTTTATGAATTAGCAACCCCCCCATTATTCCACCACCCATATTGGCATTTATTATTCCATCTTCCTGTTTCACTTTTACTTTCATTACATTTGTCTTTCAAATTGTTCCTAATCACTAGGGTATTATATTCACCACTTGTTTTTCTTATTATTTTAAAAGCCTCACGCCTACATTTAGTGTCCTTTCTCTGAGCTCTCATATTTCTCTATCTATAATAAAGTTTAAAATCATAGCAACAGAAAACATGGTTGTCTTGCCTCACTTTCAATTCCAAAACACCCTCTCTTTTGCTTACATACTCTAATGCTTATTTTACTTCCATAAAAAAGTAATCTTCCAATGATTCTCAGCAACACCCTTTACATCCCATTCAATATTATGATTATCTGTTTCTTTATTCATCTATGCTACATACAGATTTTTTCCTTCATTCCAAACTTCTCACATATATAACAATTTTATAGCAAACACTTCAGAGATATAGAGAGAGAAAGAAAGAGATATCGATATCATAAATTAAGAAGAATAAACGTAAACATGAGACATAATCGTCTTGATGGAAAACCCCAAGCTCTTAAAATCTAGTGGAAGCCATCAAACATTTTCATATAGATGGATTTACTTTGTCAAAAATCCTATAAAAGTTTGCAATGATTATAGCGTAAAGAGGCTTACTGATTTAAAAAAGAAAGCAATATAGTTTTCCCTTTACTCTTCAACCTTCATTTAATCAAAAGAAAGTTTTACCGTGTCTTTCGTGATGAGAAAGTCATATAAATCCTAGTTATATCAATATCCTCAGTCGAACTTCGATGACACACTGTATCTATTACCTTCATGAACATGTGTCCAATTTAACACTTATCTTTGGTGATCAAAGTGATCATGATACCTTTCCCCCATTCAATTTCATAAAAAACAAATTAAGACTTGGAATTCAATCAAATTTGCAATTGAACAGAAATTGGACAAAAGAAGATGCTTCTTACCATGAATCAGTGGTAATGATGAGGGAATGTAAGAATTCCGAGCTTCATCAATTTAACAAAATCGTTCTGCAAACACTAATATAGAACTGACGAGGTTGTGATATTATTTTCTATCATATTTTCTTCAAATGATAATAGTTATAATAGTATTTATTGTAACTCATTGCATGTGAATATCGTTTCTGCAAGATGTACAACCAAATTAGATAACGTATTCTAATTTTTGAAGAAAAGGTTTGATTAGAAATCCTTGGTCACGTGAATTGTTGTATGGAATGATTTTATGGAAGAGCAGGTTAGGATAAATTTTCATTTGCGTACTTTGACTTCAGCTAAGTATAAGAAGTGACTCTTAAGCACTTTATTTGTTTTAATCCTATTTTATCATTATTCAATATTAGTAAAAGAGATCCCGTGAGTAATGGCCTTACTTCAAGATGTCAACGAATCATACTTATCATTTATTAACATAAATAACACCTAACATGAATTTATCTCTGGTCATTTCATGTAGACTGTACCATATTATGAAGTTAAAAAATACTCTCTGTTTTCTATTCGAAAATCGTTTGATCAAACACAAATCCCTTTAAAAGAATAAATAATATCTATGGAAAGGGGAGCTTACATGAATATCATGTATGACGATAATTTTACGCTATATATATTATTCCATTGCCATCGTTTAATGTTATGAGTAAATATTTAGGCAAATAAGAGTAAGTGGAATTTTTATGGGAGTTAGTATACGACCCAGGATATCAGTGTTTCTGGGCAATAAACAGTAGTTATGAAGCAAATATTTTCAGTTTCAACTAAAGATTGTACTGAAGTCACTTCAGCCAATTTAGACTTAAATACTAAAACTATCCTTTGAACATTTCTTAATATAATTCATTATCATGTATGTATGTATGTATGTATGTATGTATGTATGTATGTATGTAATCTTACTAATCTTATAAGAACAACAAAAACGTCAATCGTAATTAAAACAGAATACTAATCATATTCCTCAAATAAGATCTTTTGCGTAAATAGGCGTAGGAAATGACGATGACGATTTCTCGAAGTCTCTATCAATTACAAATAGGTCTTGCAAGCGATGGTCCCTTGTCCTTTTCCATAATAAATTATAACAACCACAACTCCAACAAAAATCCTTCGCAGCCTCTCGTCCGGTTATGACTCAGCGAAAAACTGACTTCCGTCGACTAAATCAAAGTTAATCATGACCTAAAGAGATATAATACAGTATGCCAAGTAGTCGATGCATTGATAAATTTGCCCCCCCCCTCTCTCTCTCTCTCTCTCTCTCTCTCTCTCTCTCTCTCTCTCTCTCTCTCTCTCTCTCTCTCTCTCTCTCTCTCTCTCTGTGGAAATAATAGTCTAGGTATTCTTGTATCTTAACTTGAATTTAAGGACAAATATTCTCATCTCTCTTAGAGAGATATATTGACTAGTGATACATGCTTTCTTTATCAGATTATATATAAGGAGAAGCTTACAATAGACAAGCATTTCTCTCTCTCTCTCTCTCTCTCTCTCTCTCTCTCTCTCTCTCTCTCTCTCTCTCTCTCTCTCTCTCTCTCTCTCTCTCTCTGTACATATATATATATAATGTACACGTGAGGTGTTTGGACAAGACTTGCAGATAAGTGTCCTCTTTTGCTAAAATAACAAAACAAGTTTACACTAATTTGCGTTAACAATTACTCGTTTTTACTCTGATCGCTCATAAGTAAACAGAATCAATAATACATCTGAATGACTCTGAATTGTTCTACATAACCCACACTTCCTTTTAAGTTGAGACACCAGGGAAAGGATATATATATATATATATATATATATATATATATATATATAAACATTATTTAATATATATATATATATATATATATATATATATATATATATATATATATATATATATATATATAAATAAATTTATGAATACATACATACATACGTACATACATACATACATATTTATATAAAGTATATATATATATATATATATATATATATATACTGTATATATATAAAATATATATATATATATATATATATATATATATATATATATATATATATATTTATATCAATACTGAAATCCTGTTTACCCATTAAAGTATTAAAAAAAAAGGATGAAACTGTGATTACTAAAATCACAATACAAAAGAATGTGGAAATTGAAAAACATTTTAATTACAAAATGAAAGTAAATCCCTTTCGTAAAAAAATTATTTTTTTTTACAAGATATGAAGTTTAATCCTTCACTGATATTACAGTAGTTTTATCCCTTTGTAACCGAACAGGGAAGAAAAATAAATTTTATAATTTCAATTATAAACGCCATCATTTTGTAATTTAAACACGAAGTTATACTGAAATCTATAATTTCCTTTTGAAATTTTCTTAATAAATTTTACTTTTCTTTACGTACGTGTATAGCCTAAGTATCAATGTTTCCCTTTTTCTGTTTCCCCTTGTCTGACTTCGTGATCATATACGGAAATCTAATATACAGTAGTCAATATTTTACGTTATTGCTTCCATAGTAATCTCTTCAAAGTTCATGTTGAAATAAATAATAATTGAACAAAATCTAGTTTGGTACTAGTAAGATATCAATAATATGAGGGAATTATTTTTTCCCAAATAACACAGTCGGATAATTAATAATTGATAATTTATCACTAGACATTTAGATATTAAATAAATCAAAATAGCAGCAGCTTTAAAAATAAGCTAAAACTAAATGATATAAAACTTATCTATGTCGAGGAAGAAACGTAATTAATCATTTGAATTAAATTTCATAAAGTTTTTGTATTTTGATCAAACTAGTATTGGTTAACTGGAGATCCGATTTCACAAATTCATAATAACCAATTAATAATAAAACATTATACTAATAATATCATTCATTTCTTTATCAATCATCATATAATAACTTGAACATTACATTCATTGAGTAAGAAATCAAATGTTAAATTTTCTAATATCCAACTGCCCTCTGGGCTGCACGTGTGCAAGAACCAGGACCTGGCAATCTGCAACAACATGCAATTGCAAATGGAAAATGTATAGTGAAAGGATAACAGTAAACGTTTCACATCACTTTCAATGAAAACCAGTCTACAATATTAGCGTATGGCGCGTGTTTCACACAGGGTCGTATACTGTAACAGGATTTCCTTTTTTTTTTTTTTTTTTTTTTTTTTTATTTATTTTTTATTTATTTTTTTTTTTTTTTTAGATCTCGCTATCCACTAGTACTGATAGCACCCTGTTTAAGCTTGTCTTTCCATGCATTAGTTTTCTTGAACTTTAGTGACATTCTTGTTCGGAAAAGCCTGTATATAAACTCGTTATCAGTTGAAGTAAAGTTATTTGTAATATTACCTCACACGTCAGTATAAAAATTCCCATTCCCCATTATTCGAGAGTAAATCTAACACGATAAATCTACAAAAACCCAAGTAAGACTCCGCAGCCGAAATAAAAGCGTTCTTTTCAGGAATTATAAACTATCATTAAAATCATAGAATATAATTGCATAAATGAGATTTTCGGTAGAATAAGATATTTTAGTTGGATGGATTTTACCTTTGTGGTGCAGCAAAAAAAAAAAAAAAAAAAAAAAAAAAATTCTTGAAAGAAAGCAAAAAGTTTTTATTTTTTTACCTGATGCTGATATGTACAAGAAACTATCATCTGATATACAAAAAGCTAGCAATAGCCATCTCGGCGTCAATGCCCTTAGATGTCCAGAAAACCAAATCAATCAATCAATAATCCTCCACATTAAAAAATATAAAAAAATACTGCAGTTACTGTAAGCCCCCCCCCCAAAAAAAAAGGAAACAGCAGCTTTCCCTGATTTAGTTGATAACCAATGGCAAAATGAATGCCATTATTTTGAGAAAGCCATTCATTGATGGTAAAGCGAGTAATCAATTGCCTGTAGAAATTCTCTCTTTTCCATTACCAATTTTTAGGCTCCCTTGTCTGACCCAATCGGCCCAATTATTTGTCATAAAAACAACAAATCAACAATGTATGCAATCTACTGAATGAAATGTTCATTATGAATAACTGAAATGGATCCCCGAGTGAAATAATTATTCTTAAGTTTTCATTTTTCAATCTGGGTCAAAGTGCCCTCGAACATTTTCCGTCGTCCTACTCCTTCCTGTTAAAGCAA
This sequence comes from Palaemon carinicauda, assembly GCF_036898095.1. Lineage (NCBI taxonomy): Eukaryota > Metazoa > Arthropoda > Malacostraca > Decapoda > Palaemonidae > Palaemon > Palaemon carinicauda. The sequence continues at coordinate 32,689,356 of NC_090764.1, forward strand.
TCAGCTACGTCAGACATTAATGAAAACGAACTCTCTTTTTCTCTTTTTTTATCTCTTTCAACACTCTTTGAGCAGTTTCCATTTTTTTTAAAAAGAATATTCAATGCATATCTAAGTAGCTCAGTGAAGCCAGCATCGCTTCCACTTATTTCTTCTTTTCCTTTTCTCCGAGTCATGAATATTCCGTTAAACTGAACAGTTTCTCTTCGCATTTAAAACTGCAATTTCATGTTTGCTTAAAAGGTGGGTAAAACATACTTTATATATATATATATATATATATATATATATATATATATATATATATATATATATATTTACATATATATATATATATATATATATATATCTATACATATATATATATATATATGTATATATATATATATATATATATATATATATATATATATATATATATATATATATATATATATATATGCGTGTGTGTGTACTTTTTGAATATAAAAGTATGTATTGTGAGAAAATTCCGATTGACTAGAGGGCGTATTTTAGCAGTTGGACAATGGGCGTGACATCTGAATGATTGACAAGATAGACAAAGGTTCATTGTGCATATCTGAATGAGGTAAACATTCTGATTAATTGGATGATGGAAATAAGTGTCCCAATGTCTCAAGGTAAATTTGATAGAGGCAACTGTAAAAATTATAGAAGCATAGGATTACTTAGGATTCTAGAGTAGACGTAAGAGAGAATTTAGAAAATGATGAGAGAACAATTGTCAGAAGGATTAAAATGGAAGAAATAAGTCTCGTGACAAGCTTGGGAGTAATGAGGAAAATATGTACAGTTGGACACAGGAGTTTCTGGTACACCTTGCTCTGAAGAAGTGCACCCATTCACACCCCTACTTCGCGTGCACCCAGTCACATCCCTACTTCGCGTGCACCCAGTCACATCCCTACTTCGCGTGCAACCAATCCCACCCCTACTTCGTGTGCACCCAGTCACACCGCTACTTCGTGTGCACCCAGTCACACCCCTACTTCGCATGCACCCAGTCACATCCCTACAACGTGTGCACCCAGTCACACCCCTACTTAGCGTGCACCCAGTCATACCCCTACTTCGCAGTGAATAACCAGACAGATAGTGTAGGAAGAGATGGCAGAGGCGGTGGGCATGGTCAAACATAGGCATTCGCTGCACACCAAGTTTGAGGTCATGTGCACTTCCTTAGAGCAAGTTGTAACAGGAATATCTGTGCCCAACAGAACGTAGCACAGAGCAAGGAAAAAGTTATGATCAACATGCACATATACACGCCTTCATACACACATGCGCGTAAGGGTACATGGGAGTGAGTGTTTATCATAAACAGCCGTTTCCCCAGCAAAGAGAAATACATAGAAAAGCCAGGCCGATGGTCAGTCTTGTATGTATGATTTCATTGCTAAATCCAGGTCAAGCCAATTATGAAGAAAATTAGATATAATGTATAAGTTTACAGAAACCTTATAAGCAGCGTTCAAAACTTCATACACGGTGCGTTATTCATATATTCCTATAGACCAGCATTGCACTTTCTAAATTTTTCATCCAGTCCACCTAAGACTCTCTGATATTCTATTTTCCTAATTTTTCAAACGAATAAAAATTCATCAATCTTTTTTATCAAACTATTTCCCGTCATTCTCTCTGCATGACTGAACCATCTCATAACACAATAACGTCTCATTTTTACCACTTCAACGTGTCATCCCATTTCTTATCTTTCAGTCCTCTATACTTTATGTAATGAAGTACAAACAATTTATCTCAACAGCACCAACCATTTGCATATCATTTCACTTCATCTCGAGATGCACACCTTTTTCCCAATTAGGATAATTAGGTCAAAGTGAATTTTATTCATTCTTTGGGATCCAAATATTTTTCGACATCATATTAGCTTTGCTGCTTAATCTGTTCTCAGACTCACATACTAATAAACAATACATTAATGCATACATGTCTATATACATCAATCACTTTCATTTTCAACAAGCCATGCTATTATTCTTTTTCATTTACCCTCGTGAACTTTCTCTTTTCCAGTGTCAATTTCAACTGCCTTCTAACATTTAGAAAAATCTCAAGACTATTCTTGAACTATTCTATAACATTGCACCTGGAATATATTCTTCTTATGATGTCTCCCATCATTAAACCCTTGACAATACTAAATGCCCATGAGGACTATACGCATGTGTCACATCCAATTTTATATGAAATCACACATTCTCATATCTTCATATACCATATTTGGTTTGCTTTCATAATAAATCTTCTAACTACCTAGAGTAAGCATCCTCCTCATTGCAACCCTTAAATCCTCCTCAGTCAGAGTTCGGAACTCTCTGCCTACTTCGATTTTTCCTGACAACAAAATTAATATTCTTTTGAGTTCCATCGTATGATTTCATTTATGCTTAAAGGTAACATTTTTTTTCTTTAAAGGGTTCACAGGTCTTAAACTTATCAATGA
>NC_090764.1:32696846-32714346 GCF_036898095.1 Palaemon carinicauda
GGATGCGAGAGATTGGAAAGTAGGTGCAAGATAGAAGGGAAAAGTACATTAAAGCGTAATTTTCCTCACAGACAATTCATCCACGAATCAGCAGTTTACGACTGAATTGAAACCTGAGTGATACCTTTTTCTTTTTGAGAAAGTAACTTTCTATAGGGGAAAGCACCACATTGTCTAAAAGTGCATTTCCTTGAAAAATGGCTTTAGAAGGGGCATTATAGAGATATTCTGAAAGGTGTTCTATTTATACGCAATATCAGTTTTCAGAGAAACATTCTCAGACACATTTAGGAAAGAGAAAATGAGTAGATTACGTTATAAGTTCAGAGTAGTGGGTAGCACTTGGTATGAATGTAATGAAAAAAATGGCTGTAGATATACAGTATTTAAGCATTATTTTTATATAAAAAGGTCTTTGAATAGTAAAAAAATATCCAACACGAACAATAAATTCCTTCACGTCTTCGAATTACAGATTTGCTAGTTTCTTATATCAACGAAGAAAAAGAATTACATTAAAATCTGCTTGAGGAAGCGAATACCCTATTGGCTGGTGGCAAAAACTAGACATCTGCACTTTGATTAAAATTTAAAAAAAAAGGATATGTAACCTTTTTTCGGTCACAAAATATTTTTACTAAGAGTTGGTGGTTTCTAATTATATTGACGTTACAATGATTATCCTGTTTTAATATTTTTCAAAGCTAATTCATTTGTTTTATCCCCTTACTCTTACCTTCACTATAAACAGTTAACAAATATACTCCTTTAAAAAAAAAACTCTTTTTGTTTTGACATGACCATGAAAAACTGTCACAAGGCACAATATTTTTACTCTACAATATCATTTTAGTCACATTTCTATTTTCGCAAACTGACAAAGAAAATCCATGTGACCAATCTTCCAGTTTTTCTTCCATTCACATTCAACTATGCCATTGCAAAAGTCCCTTCCGTCCCGCATTGTTTCCAGACCAACCAGCACCTTCCTCGCACCGCATAGTTCCATTAAGGTGGAATTTTCCCATCTCGTCCCGCGGCCGACTTATATCCAAAAGTGTGGAATACTCATGCAATAGTACTACCCATTTGTCTTGGCAAATTCTGAGCGTAAGCATGTCATAACTTATAGCTTTCCAGATTGAGAATGCCACGCGCGAACCTTGAAAGCCACTGGAAACCGGATCCTGATCCTCCAAAGAAATAGATCTGCCTTTGAAAGCGAGTATTCCCGCTGTTGCCTCAGGCCATAACTTTCGTTAAAACGTGTTTCTTCGTGAATTATTTCTTCAGCTCTCTTTCTCGCCAATTTGTGTGGGTTGTATTTCTTCTGCACTTGACTTAAATTCATTAAAAAAGTAATAATATTCCTTCTTTTATGAGATTTTTTTTATATTTATTTTTAGTTCAGATCCATTACATAACTACAATGAAAACTGATTTCATCATCATATTTAAATTCAGAAAACCAATGATCACACGAGAAAGGTTGTGCTATCATGTAGAAAATGCAATATTTTAATTTCCTTTTATCTGCGAGGAAAAAAACTTCAAAGTCAAAACTCAAAGTCCGATTTGTCTTGTGTTGAAATGGGCTTAAAAACAGAATTTTTATTATCAAACCCAATGAAAAAAGGTAACAACTCGACGCACTTCGATAGAAATCAAAGCTACAGGACCTAAGGTTATAATCACTGTCTATGAAACGAGTTTCAAGAAGCCACTGCTCAATTTCATCATCTGGAAATGCAAACACAAATTCTTGATAGTTTATAAGTAATTTATGGTACTGATGGTCATTACCATTATGTATCAAAAAAAATTCTCGAAATGTTCAGATAACTTTGGTTTAAATTACTTGAACGATACGTTGAAATCAATGGAAATCCCTTGAAAATCTGGTTTATATGAAATAAAATTGCATAAGTGAGATTTTCGGTGAAACAAAATATATTAGTTAAATCGCTTTTACTTTTATGGCGCAGTCATGCGCAACAACATGCATACTTATAAAAGTAACTTTTATAAAGAAAAACGCCATTTATTGAAGCAAAGCAAATCTTAATAATAGCTGCAGTCGCTGTACCAACCACCTCCCCCCCCCCGATAAAAAAAAGTAGCTTTTCCTAATTTCGTTGAAAATCCATCGGAAAATCAATGCCATTATTGTGAGAAAATCACTAACAGATGGCAAAACCAGTAATCAATTGCCTATAGAAAGTGTCTCTCTTTTCCATTACCAATTTTTAGTCTCCCTTGTCGGACCCATTCGGCCCAGTTATTTGTCATAAAAACAACAAATCAACATCGTATGCAATCTACTGAATGAAATGTTCATTATGAATAACTGAAATCGATCCGTGAGTGAAATAATTACTCTTAAGTTTTCATTTTTCAATCTGGGTCAAAGTGCCCTCGAACATTTTCCGTCGTCCTACTCCTTCCTGTTAAAGCAATCAGCTACGTCAGACATTAATAAAAACGAACTCTCTTTTTCTCTTTTTTTTTTATCTCTTTCAACACTCTTTGAGCAGTTTCCATTTTTTGAAAAAGAATATTCAATGCATATCTAAGTAGCTCAGTGAAGCCAGCATCGCTTCCATTTATTTCTTTTTTCCTTTTCTCCGAGTCATGAATATTCCGTTAAACTGAACAGTTTCTCTTCGCATTCAAAACTGCAATTTCGCGTTTGCTTAAAAGGTGGGTAACACATGCTTTATATATATATATATATATATATATATATATATATATATATATATATATATATATATATATATATATATGCATATATGTATGTATATGTGTTTATGCAGATAATAAACACATACATATATATACACACACACATATATATATATATATATATATATATATATATATATATATATATATATATATATATATATATATATATATATATATATATATATATATATATATATATATATATGCACTTGTTTTTACGTTTAAACATCAGGGGAATATATATATATATATATATATATATATATATATATATATATATATATATATATGAATTTATGAATATATATTGCTAGTGCGTATTGCACGCACAAGATAAAAGAGAGATGCATATACCCATAAACAGGTGTACAAATGGATGTATATTCTAAAGGGTATTCAAAGTAATAGAAAATGAAAGTATAAGAAGAATGGAGAAAGGGTGACGAAAGCCATTAGATATATAAAAGTAGTTAATATGAAGGGAATTAAATACATAGAAAAGTGTTAATGAATAAATGAATAATAGAAAATATGATTTAAGTGGACAGAAGCTGACTAATGGTGCTGCAGTCCTGTATTACGGGGGTGAATATTTTGATGATTTCTGGAATGTGGGATATACATGAGAAGCAGAACTAAACGGCCTAAGATTGCATCGTCTCGTGACTTTGATGAGGTTACAGAGATGCCGAGGTCAGGCGGTGGTTGAGTGATTAACTAGATAGAGAGTGGGTGTGATTGAGTAGACAGACAGTGAGCATAATTGAGTAGACAGACAATAGTCGTGATTAACTAGATAGAGAGTGGGGGTGAATAACTAGATAAAAAGCGGGTGTAATTGAGTAGATACACAGTGGGCGTGATTAACGAGATAGACATAAAGCATAATTGACTAGATAGACAATAGACGTGATTGACTAGATAGACAATAGACGGGATTGACTAAATAGACAATAGGCGGGATTGACTAGATAGACAATAGACATGATTGACTAGATAGACAATAGGCGGGATTGACTAGATAGACAATATGCAAGATTGACAAGATAGACATGGGCGTGATTGACTAAATAGACAAAGGGCTTTATTCAATAGATGAACAATGGGGGTGATTGACTACACTAGATAGACAGTGGGTGTGATTGGAAAGATAGACGATAGTTCATTATGCATATCTGAATGAGGAAAACATTTTGAATAATTTGATGATGAAAGTAAGTGTTCTAATGTCTCAAGGCAAGGGTCAAGTCTTTGTGCGGTTGTCCGATGTCCTAAAAGCAAACATGTACGCAAATGATCAGCACCCAAGGTTCCTCTCTACTTACGTGAGAACCTGGAACAACCAAGCAATGGGTGTTAGAGATTCAAACTTCTCTTACAGTTACGATTCTAGTTCCACAAATCATCTTTTTTCTCTGAATCCTTAGTACTTCTCCCCTTTCAATCACTCTGTCACCTATTTCGTTTTTTATTTGGAGACTACAGCAATGTTTACATGCTACTTCGTCACAAGTGTCTCCAGTTGTAGCCTACTTTTCATCAACTTCCACATTTAGACTTTACTTCCTTCCCCTTTGTCTAGCAGCCTGCTTACAATCACATTTATTAAGCCAGTCTCAAATTAACAATTTTATCAGTTTTAATTTTTACTCCAACGAAATTATGCTCAGAAGAATATTCTCTCATAAAAAAACTAACGTATTCTTCGTTCTCCCTGATATCTAATGGTAAATTAAGTAAATAATCATTCATAGATAAAGAAAATGTTATGAAATACTTTTTCGCTGTGCCATCATATAATATTAAAGTAGATCATTGAATACAACGCAGAGAATAATTAACAATAACTTTACTACCTACAATAACTTTCATAATGGTTTAGTAAATAAAGAGAATATAAGGAGGATTACTGTCAAATATGTTTTTTTTTTTAAGAAAAAAAAAAGCATTGGGATATTCTGACAACATAAAACAATCTACCTAGCTTCAAGGGAAAGAAATATAATACCAAGTTCATAATTGTTTCTGTAATTTCCAGTACCCTAAATTGTAAAAAGCCCCTGTTTCATATCAACGATACTACACCCAAATACAATAAAAAAAATATTAATTCTTCCATCCATAATAGGATAAAAATAACAGATGTAAATGAAGTTCTATTAAATATATCATTTTAAGTGAAAAGCAATTTATCTTGCTACTGAAAAATATAATTTTTACACCCCATAAGAACCAAACTAAAATCATGATATTTTACCGAAATATAAATATATTCGCAAAGCTAAATTATGCTTCCCCTTATAACAAATAAAAAAAATAAACAAAACAAAACGCCTCTGAGTTATCGGAGGCAGTGGCGTGAAAGGGCTTACGGTAGATGCTCCAGAAATCCCCTTCCCTCTCCCTCTCTTCCTTTTTTATCTCTCCCTTTTATTTGTAGTTATTTGCTCAACGAGAGAATTTTATTTCTATTATTAGGTTATCAGTAATCAGGTCTGTTTTCGCCATGTTATTCCGACCAGGTAGGTGATATTCGGTTTATTTCTTTGTTGGTTATGTTGACATTGTTTTTCTCGCCTTGACTTTAGTTCTTAGTGATTTTTTTTTTTGGGGGGGGTGGGGTGGGGTGGGGCAGTCCTACATTATCTTATTCCTTACTTGTTTTATATATATATATATATATATATATATATATATATATATATGTATATATATGTATATATATATTATATATGTATATATATATATATATATATATATATATATATATATACTGTACATATGTGCATATATACATATATATACTGTGAATATATATATATATATATATATATATATATATATATATATATATATATATATATATATATATTTATACATATTACATATATATGCAGTATATGCGTACGTGTATACTTATACAGTATGTATATGTATATATATATATATATATATATATATATATATATATATATATATATATATATATATATATATATATATATATATATATATACATATACATACTGTATAAGTATACACGTACGCATATACTGCATATATATGTAATATGTATAAATATATATATATATATATATATATATATATATATATATATATATATATATTTATATATAAATATATATATATATATATATATATATATATATATATATATTTATATATATATATTTATATATATATATATTTATATATATATACATATATATATATATAACATATATTGTATTTTACTTTTTTTGGAATCTTTATTGTCATGCAATTATAATTTATTTGAACTGCCAGTGTTATTCTAATATGACAAAAAGGCAGCAAATGATAACATTAATCACACAGGTAAAAGATAAATAAAGGTCAATCCTGCAGTAGAAAATATATCAAATTAGGAAATCTGAACGAGTATAATAGTCTTCGTATTAACATTTTGTAGCTCACGACTTTTCTTACCATTACATTAAAAATACACAGTTATATACATTGTATATTTAAAAAATACAGGAGCTTTCACACTTTTTTCAAAGTGCTCCTCAGCTTAAAAAAGGGTGAAATCTCCTGTATTTTCGAAATATAACTGGGAATTTCAACACCCATTACAGTCATTGCTTCATTCAGTATTATTCCTTTCTCTGAAGTTGACAAATAGATAATGAAACTGAAAATATATTCAATATCTAAAAGAACAAAGTAATGATTCTCCCTAATCACTGAAACATTACAGTATTTCCTTCTACCAGAGGTCAGTGATTTCCCCTTTCTACAACTTTTCTTTTTCTGTCGACTTTATTGGCTTAGGTCTTTCCCCACTCAACTCTTTTCCATTAATTACATTCCCAACAGTGAGGTGAATTCTTGTGAATCTCACTTGCATCAGGTGTCTTCCTAAATGGAATTTGGAAGACCTAAAGTTATCTTTTTCATACCGTCTAATGATATTTTCATATTCAGTTGTAATGTTCAATCGCTCTAGTTGAAATACATAAATAATCCTAAAAACATAGCATCTTAGAATTTGGTATTATTGAAAAAAAAAAATTGCTGAACTTAATATGTATAGATTGTATTTCCTAAGTTATTATTAATCGTTTTGTATTATAATTACTGAAGATTATGAAAGATGTACATGGGTATCAATTCAACAATCTATTTGGAAATCAGTAGTTATACTACAAACACACGTACACATACAAAATATGTGACATAGGCACACACACACGCACACACAGACATATATATATATATATAAATATATATATATATATATATATATATATATATATATATATATATATATATATATATAAGAGAGAGAGAGAGAGAGAGAGAGAGAGAGAGAGAGAGAGAGAGAGAGAGAGAGAGAGAGAGAGAGAGAGAGAGAGAGAGATTAGATGAACAGATAGATAGACAGATATGTCAGTATATATTAGATAGATAAATGATAATGGTAATGTTGCGGACATAAGGAAGGCAAATAATGGAAAGATAGATTTGAATTGCATGCTGGTGAAAGTGTAACTGGGTTGGTAACTGACCAGGGTTAATTGCTCTGAATAAATTATGGTGTTATCAATAGTACCTTCAATTTGTATAGAAGGAAGGTATATGGTAGGATAATAATTGAAAAGGTAATGTAGATGATAGACTGATTTATAAATGAAAAACAAATTGAGTTTAGAAATGGGAAAAGCCGGGTGGATTACGAGTTGGAATCAGTAATGCGCGAAGTTTGAAAGTAAAACGGAAATGCTGACTGAATTATACCAGGGATCTCGCTGAAACTTGGAAGGGAATTTATTGGAAGGAAATATGAAGTATGTTAAGGATGTAAAGTATGAAAGGCTGCTAAAATCAATGCAAGAGTTTATTGGAGGAGAAAGATTTGTTAGAATTTATGACGGGGGTGGGGGTGGGGGTGGGGGTGGGGGGTGGGGGGGGGGCGAGTTGAAAGGACTGATGTAAAATTGGAGCTGATACAAAAGCTTACATTTCCTGGCTGTTAAATATCTTTATGAACGAAGTGATGAAAAAAGACTAGAGAAAGTTTGGGATAAAATTGGGCAGCGAGAGAAGTTTGGAAAGGCTGATGTTCGTAGATGCAGCAACACTGACTGATGTTAGGGAAAAATGTCGGAAATAGTTGAATAGTTTGAGAGTAATTTTAAAAGGAGAGGATTTTGAGTGAATGTGAGTTAGATTAGGGTTATGAGGGTAAATGAGAACGGATAGGACAGAACAATTATTTATAATCTTACGTATGTGTTTTCGGTAATTCAAATGAAGATAAGATGGGAGAAGAGGCGAGTCCTAGAACTGATGAAGCAAAAAACTGAAGTATACAAAATTTTGAAAGAAACTTCGTGTCAAGAATTCATGGAGAGATTGTTGAGCCAACTCCTCTTTACGGTATTGAAGTAGAGATATTGTATGAGATTAAAAGAAACAAAATGAAACTATCCAAACGAATAAGTTAAGAAGTATATATGGGTTAAGATGAATTGAAAGAATGGAAAATGATCTGGAGTTCATTAACAGAATGGATAATAGAAAATTAAGATTCATCAGAAGTGTGCGAAGAATGAAGGGAGGTGGGTCAATTAACTATGTAAAAAATTTGATAGTATAAGGAGGATGAAAAACGGAGAGACAGAAAAGGAAGAAGCTGTATAAATGATGATAGATGGTAGGCTATTGGGAAGAGGGGGGGGGGGGTAGAGTCTCAGTATCCAGGAAGAGAGAAAGTGCAATCAAGATAAGGAGGAATAAGCAAGTGTGTATACTCGAAAAAGGGGTGTCAACATCTAGGATACAAGGGTTGGAAAGTAGGTGCAAGATAAAAGGGAATGGTACATTAACGCGTAATTTTCTTCACAGACAATTCATCCACGAATCAGCAGTTTACGACTGAATTGAGACGTGACTGATACCTTTTTCTTCTTGAGAAAGTAACTTTCTATAGGGGAAAGCACCATATTGTCTAAAAGTGCATTTCCTGGAAAAAAATGGCATTAGAGAGATATTTTGAAAGGTGTTTTAATTATACGCAATATTGGTAGTAAAAACAGAAAGACACAGAAAAAGGAAAAGGCTGTGTAGATGGTTCTATTTTCGCAAACTGACAAAGAAAATCCATCTGACCAATCTTCCAGTTTTTCTTCCATTCACATTCAACTATGCCATTGCAAAAGTCCCTTCCGTCCCGCATTGTTTCCAGACCACCCAACACCTTCCTCGCACCGCATAGTTCCATTATGGTGGCATTTTCCCATCTCGTCCCAAGGACGACTTATATCCAAAAGTGTGGAATACTCTTGCAATAGTACTACCCATTTGTCTTGGCAAATTCTGAGCGTAAGCATGTCATAACTTATAGCTTTCCAGATTGAGAATGCCACGCGCGAACCTTGAAAGCCACTGGAAACTGGATCCTGATCCTCCAAAGAAATAAATCTGCCTTTGAAAGCAAGTATTCCCTCTGTTGCCTCAGGCCATAACTTTTGTCAAAACGTGTTTCTTCGTGAATTATTTCTTCAGCTCTGTCTTTCTCGTAAAGCTTTGTGGCTTGTATTTCTTCTGCACTTGACTTAAATTCATTAAAAAAGTAATAATATTCCTTCTTTTATGAGATTTTTTTTTATATTTATTTTTAGTTCCGATCCATTACATAACTACAATGAAAACTGATTTCATCATCATATTTAAATTCAGAAAACCAATGATCACACGAGAAAGGGTGTGCTATCATGTAGAAAATGCAATATTGTGATTTCCTTTTATCTGCGAGGAAAAAACTTCAAAGTCAAAACTCAAAGTCCAATTTGTCTTGTGTTGAAATGTGCTTAAAAACAGAATTTTTATCATTAAACCCAATAAAAAAAGGTAACAACTCGATGCAGCATCTTGCTTTTCCAACTATGGTTGTAGCTTGGCTAGCAATAATAATAATAATAATAATAATAATAATAATAATAATAATAATAATAATAATAATAATAATAATAATGGTAATGACCATCACTACCATGAATTACTTTTAGAATTACAAAGAATTTATGCTTGGCATTTCCAGGTGAAGAAATTGAGCAGGGGCTTCTTGAAACTCGTTTTATAGACAGCGTTTATAACTTTAGATCATGTAGCTATCATATATTTCGAAGCTGCGTCGAGTTGTCAGCTTTTTTCATAAGGTTTAATGATAAAAATTCTGTCTTTAAGCACATATCAACACGAAACTAATGGGACTTTGAATGTCGACTTTGAAATTTCTTCCTCGCAGATATAAAGAAATCCCAATATTGCATTTTCCACATGATAACACAACCTTTCTCATGTGATCATTGGTTTTCTGAATTTAGATATGATGATGAAATCAGTTTTCATTATAGGTATGTAATAGATCTGAACTAAAAATAAATATGAAATAATTCTCATAAAAGAAGGAATATTATTCCTTTTGTTATAATGAATTTAAGTCAAGTGCAGAAGAAATACAAGCAACAAAGCTTGGTGAGAAAGACAGAGCTGAAGAAATAATTCACGAAGAAACACGTTTTGACAAAAGTTATGGCCTGAGGCAACAGCGGGAATACTTGCTTTCAAAGGCAGATCTATTTCTTTGGAGGATCAGGATCCAGTTTCCAGTGGCTTTCAAGGTTCGCGCGTGGCATTCTCAATCTGGAAAGCTATAAGTTATGACATGCTTACGCTCAGAATTTGCCAAGACAAATGGGTAGTACTATTGCAAGAGTATTCCACACTTTTGGATATAAGTCGTCCTTGGGACGAGATGGGAAAATGCCACCATAATGGAACTATGCGGTGCGAGGAAGGTGTTGGGTGGTCTGGAAACAATGCGGGACGGAAGGGACTTTTGCAATGGCATAGTTGAATGTGAATGGAAGAAAAACTGGAAGAGTGGTCAGATGGATTTTCTTTGCCAGTTTGCGAAGATAGAACTGTGACTAAAATGATATTGTAGAGTAGAAAAAAACAGTGCTTTGTGACAGTTGGTTATGACCATGTAGAAACAAAAAAGAGAGGAAGGTTTTTTAAAAGGAGTATATTTGGTAAGGTTTTATAGTAAAGGCAAGAGTAAAGACAAAACCAAACACTTTCGCTTTGAAAGTTATTTAAACAGGGTAATAATCGCAACGTTAGTATTACAGGGAACACATAAAAGTGATTATATTACTTTACACTTAGAAACCACCAACTCTTAGTAAAAATATTTTTTGATAAAGAAAAGGTTACATATCCTTCTTTTTTATATTCAACTAATCTGACCGTAACATTTTTAATTAAAGTGCAGATATCTAGTTTTTGCCACAAGCCAATAGGACATTCGCTTCCCCAAGCAGATTTGAATGTAATTCTTTTTCTTCGTTGATATAAATAAAAGATGGCTTATCAGTAATTCGATGAAGTGAAGGCATGTATTGTGCGTGTTGGATATTTTTTTTACCATTCTAAGAACTTTTTACATCAAAACAATGCTCACATTCTGTATACCTGCAACCATTTTTTTTTTTCATTACATTCATACCATGTTTTATCCACTACTCTGAACTTATATCGTATTCTACTCATTTTCTCTTTCCCAAACTTATATTGCGTATAAGTAAAACACCTTTCAAAATATCTCTATAATGCCCCCTCTAAAGCCATTTATTCAAGGAAATGTATTTTTGGACAATATCTCGTTTGCCCCTATAGATACTTACTTTCTCAAGAAAAAAATATAACAGTCACTTCTATATTCAGTCGTAAATGCTGATTCGTGGATGAATTGTCTGTGAAGAAAATTACGTTTTAATGTACCATTCCCTTCTATTTTGCACCTACTTTCCATTTTCTCGCATCCTAGAAGTTGACGCTCCTTTTCAAGTGTCCTCACTTGTCCATTCATCTTTATCTTGCTTCAACTTTCTCTCCTCCTGGATACTGAGACTCATCCCCCCTCCCTATCACCATCTATACAGCCTTTTCTGTCTTTCTGTTTTCCTCCTCCTTGTACTGTTAAATTTTTTATACAGTTAATTAGCCCATCTTCCTCATGCTTTGCGCACCAATGGTGAATCTTAAATTTCTATTATCCATTCTGTTAACGAACTCCAGACCATTTTCCAGTCTTTGAATTCATCTTAACCCACACATACTTCTTAACTTATTCGTTTGGACAGTTTCATTTTGTTTCTTTTAATCACATACAATATCTTTACTTCAATACCATAAAGAGAAGTTGGCTCAACAATTCTTGCATCCTCTGACACGAAGTTTCCTTCAAAATTTTGCATATATTCTTTTGTGTGTTTTGCTTCATCAATTCTAGGACTCGCCTCATCTTCCATCTTACCTTCATTTGAATTACCGAAATTACATACGTAAGATTAAAAATAATTGTTCTATCCTATCTGTTCTCATTTACTCTCATAACCGTAATCTAACTCACATTCACTCAAAATCCTCTTCTTTTTTAAATTACTCTCAAACTATTCAACTATTTTCGGCATTTTTCCCTAACATCAGTCAGTGTTGCTGCATCTACGAATATCAGCCATTCTAAACTTCTCTCGCTACCCAATTTTATCCAAAACTTTCTCTTGTCTTTTTTCATTACTCCGTTCATAAAGATATTTAACAGCCAGAAATGTAAACTTTTGCATCAGCTCTAATTTTACATCAGTCGTTTTAACCAACCCATCCACCCCCCGTCATAAATTCAAACATATATTTCTCCTCCAATAAACTCTTGCATTGATTTTATCAGCCTTTCATACTTCACATCCTCAACATACTTCATATTTCCTTCCAATAAATTCCCGTCCAAGTTTTAGCGAGATCCCTGGTATAATTCATTCAGCATTTCCGTTTTACTTTTAAGCTTCGCACATTACTGATTCCAACTCACAATCCACCCGGCTTCTTCAATTTGTAAACTCAATTTGTCGTTCATTTATAAATCAGTCTATCATCTGCATTACCTTTTCAATTAATATCCTACCATATACCTTCCTTCTATACAAATTGAAGGTACTATTAATAACTCCATAATTTATTCAGAGCAATTAACCCCGGTCAGTTACCAACTCAGTTACACTTTCACCAGCATGCAAATCAAATCTAATATCTTTCCATTATTTGCCTTCCTTATGTCCGCAACATTACCATTATCATTTATCTATCTAATATATACTGACATCTCTCTCTCTCTCTCTCTCTCTCTCTCTCTCTCTCTCTCTCTCTCTCTCTCTCTCTCTCAGTATATATATATATATATATATATATATATATATATATATATATATATATATATATATATATATATATATATGTGTGTGTGTGTGTGTGTGTCTGTGTGTGTGTCTATGTCACATAATTTGTATGTGTACGTGTGTTTGTAGTATAACAACTGATTTCCAAATAGATTGTTGAATTGATATCCATGCACATCTTTGCGTAACATTCTTATAAATCTATAATCTTCAGTAATTATAATACAAAACAATTAATAATAACTTAGGAAATACAATTTATACAGATTAAGTTTAGCATTTTTTTTCTTTTAACAATACCAAATTCTAAGATGCTTTGTTTTTAGGATTCTTTATGTATTTCAACTAGAGCGTTTATACATTACGCCTAAATTTAAAAATATCATTGAATGTTAGGAAAAAGATAACTCTAGGCCTTCCAATTTCCATTTAGGAAGACACCTGATGCAAGTGAGATTCACAAGAATTCACCTCACCGTTGGGAATGTAATTAATGGAAAAGAGGTGAGTGGGGAAAACCTTAGCCAATAAAGTCGACAGAAAAAGAAAAGTTGTAGAAAGGGGAAATCACGGACCTCTGGTGGAAGGAAAAACTGTAATGATTCAGTGATTAGGTAGAATCTGGTGTATTTGAAATATCTTGAATTCATTACATGGTACTTTTAGATATTGAATATATTTTCTTTTATAGTTTCATTATCAATTTAGTAACTTTAGTGAAGGGAATAATATTGAATGAAACAATGACTGCAATGGGTATTCAAATTCCATAATTATTTGCATCGTATATTTCGAAAATACAGTATTTTAATGCCAAAGATTATTAGACACAACTTGGTGTTTTATTCAAGTTAATGACTGTAATGGTGAGAGAAGTCTTGAGCTACAAAAGGTCAATACGAAGAGTATTATACTAGTTCAAATACCCTCATTTGATATATTTTCTACTGTAGGATTATTATTATTATTATTATTATTATTACTATTATTATTATTATTATTATTATTATTACTAGCCAAGCTACAACCCTAGTTGGAAGAGCAAGATGCAATAAGCCCAAAGGCTCCAATAGGGAAAAATAGCCCAGAGAGGAGAGGAAATAAGAAAATAAATAAATGATGAGAATAAATTAACAATATATCATTCTAAAAACAGTAACAGCGACAAAACAGATATGTCCTATATAAACTATTAACAATGTCAGAAACAGATGTCATATATAAAAAAATAAAAAGACTCATGTCAGCCTGGTCAACATAAAAACATTCGCTCCAACTTTGAACTTTTGAAGTTCTACTGATTCAACTACCCGATTAGGAAGATCATTCCACAACTTGGTAACAGCTGGAATTAAACTTCTAGAGTACTGTGTAGTATTGAGCCTCATGATGGAGAAGGCCTGGCTATTAGAATTAACTGCCTGCCTAGTATTACGAACAGGATAGAATTGTCCAGGAAGATCTGAATGTAAAGGATGGTCAGAGTTATGGAAAATCTTATGCAACATTCATAAAGAACTATAGTAATTGAACGACGGTGCCAAAGATTAATATCTAGATCAGGAATAAGAAATTTAATAGACCGTAAGTTTCTGTCCAACAAATTAAGATGAGAATCAGCAGCTGAAGACCAGACATGAGAACAATACTCGAAACAAGGTAAAATGAAAGAATTAAAACACTTCTTCAGAATAGATTGATCACCGAAAATCTTAAAAGACTTTCTCAATAAGCCAATTTTTTTGTGCAATTGAAGAAGACACAGACCTAATGTGTTTCTCAAAAGTAAATTTGCTGTCGAGAATCACACCTAAAATCTTAAAAGTGTCATACAAATTTGAAGAAACATTATCAATATTGAGATCCGGATGTTGAGGAGCCACCGTCCTTGACCTACTTACTATCATACTTTGAGTTTGTTAAGATTCAACTTCATACCCCATAATTTGCACCATGCACTAATTTTAGCTAAATCTCTATTAAGGGATTCACCAACCCCAGATCTACATTCAGGGGATGGAAATGATGCAAAGAGAGTAACATCATCTGCATATGCAACAAGCTTGTTTTCTAGGCCAAACCACATGTCATGTGTATATAGTATGAAAAGTAATGGGCCAAGAACACTACCCTGTGGAACACCGGATATCACATTCCTATACTCACCATGGTGCCCATCAACAACAACTCTTTGAGATCTTTTACTTAAAAAATCAATAATAATGCTAAGAAACGACTCACCAACTCCCAACTGTTTCACTTTGAAAACAAGGGCCTCATGATTAACACGGTCAAAGGCAGCACTAAAATCAAGGCCAATCATACGAACTTCCTGACCACAATCAAGGGATTTCTGTACAGCATTGGAGATTGTAAGAAGGGCATCACATGCTCGAAGGCCTTTACGAAAACCAAATTGCAAACTAGGGAGTAGATGATTACCTTCAGCAAACCTATTAAGACGTTTTGCCAGAAGACGTTGAAAAACTTTAGATAATATGGGAGTTAAGGAAATTGAGCGGTAATCAGTGGGACTTGAGCTACCACAAACACATTTACATAGAGGAGTAACATTGCCAATTCTCCAACAAGTGCTAAAAGCTCCTCTTCTTGCTAACTTGCACAAAATAACAGATAACTTTGGATCTAAGAAATCTTCTGTCTTTATAAAAAATACCATTTGGGTCTACACCTCTATAAGCCTTTATCTTTTACCAGTGTGATTAATGTTATTATTTGCTGCCTTTTTTTCATATTAGAATAACTGTGGAAGTTCATATAAATTTTAATCGCTTGATAATAAAGATTCCAAAAAAGTAAAATGCAATATGTATATATATATATATATATATATATATATATATATATATATCATCTATATATAATATATATATATATATATATATATATAAATATGTATTATACATACTTTATATATGTATATATATATATATATATATATATATATATATATGTATTATACATACTTTATATATGTATATATATATATATATATATATATATATATATATATTCATATATATATATATATTCATATATATACATACATATATATACACATATATATATATATATATATATATATATATATATATACATATATATATATATATATATATATATATACATATATATATATATATATATATATATATATATATATATATATATATATATATAAATGTATATATATATATATATGTATATATATATATATATATATATATATATATATATATATATATATATATATATATATATTTAAAAACAAGTGAGGAGTGAGATAAGGTTAGACTGTTCCCGCCCCCCCCCCAAAAAAAAAAAAAAAAAAAGAAAAAAAATCAATAAAATCTGAAGTTTTAGTCAAAACACAGTCAACACACCTAACAAAGAAATAAACCGAATATTACCTACCTGGTCGGAATAACATGGCGAAAACAGACCTGATTACTGATAACCTAATAATAGAAATAAAATTCTCTCGTTGAACAAATAACTACAAATAAAAGGGAGAGACAAAAAGGAGAGAAGGAGAGGGAAGGGGATTTCTGGAGCATCTACCGTAAGCCCTTTCACACCAGTGCCTCGGATAACTCAGAGGTGTTTTGTTTTGTTTATTTTATACATTTGTTATAAGGGGAAGCATAATTTAGCTTTTCGAATATATTTATAATTCGGTAAAATATCATGATTTTAGTTTGGTTCTAATGGGGTGTAAAAATTATATTCTTCCGTATCGAGATAAATTGTAATTCACTGTAAATTACTATATTTGATATAACTTCATTTACATTTGCTATTTTTATCTTATAAGTGAGAAAAAATTAATAATTTTTAATTGTATTTGGGTGTAGTATCATTATTATGAAACAGGAACTTTTTACAATTTAAAGTGCTAAAACAATTATGAAATTGGTATTATATTTCTTTCCCTTGAAGCTGGGTAATTATTTTATATTGTCAGAAAATCCGAATGCTTATTTCTTAGAGAAAAATATATCTAGCCAGTAATCTTCCTTATATTGTCTTTATTTATTAAACCATTATGAAAATGATTCTAAGTAATAAAGTTATGGTTTACTTATCCTCTGCCTTGTATTCGATTATATACTTTGATATTATATGATGGAAAAGAGAAAAAGTATTTCATAGCATTTTCTCTATTTATGTTTGAATGTCTACTTAATTTACCATTAGATATTAGGGAAAAGCAAGAATACGTTAAGTTTACACCTGATATTCCTCTGAGCATAATTTCCTTGAAGTAAAAATGAAAACTGATAAAAGTGTTAATTTGAGAATGGTTGAATAAATGTGATTGTAACCAGACTGCCAGACAAAGGGGAAGGAAGCAAAGTCTAAATGAGGAAGTTGATGAAAAGTAGGCTACAGCTGAAGACACTCATGACGAAGTAGCATGTAAACATTGCTGTAGTCTCAAAGTA
>NC_090764.1:32719346-32729346 GCF_036898095.1 Palaemon carinicauda
CTAGTTGGAAAAGCAGGATGCTATAAGCCTTGGGGCCCCAACAGGGAAAATAGCTCAGAGAGGAAAGGAAACAAGGAAAAATAAAATATTTTAAGAACAGCAACATCATCTAAATAGATATTTCCTATATAAACTATAAAAACTTTAACGAAAAAAGAGAAAGAGAAACCAGACAGTATAGTGTGCCCCAGTGTACCCTCAAGCAAGAGAACTCTAGCCCAAGACAGAGGAAGACCATGGTACAGAGGCTATGGCACTATCCAAAACTAGAGAACAATGGTTTGATTTTGGAGTGTCCTTCTCCTAGAAGAGCTGCTTACTGTAGCTAAAGAGTCTCTTCTACCCTTACCAAGAGGAAAGTAGCCACTGAACAATTAGAGTACAGCAGTTAACCAGTTGGGTGAAGAAGAATTGTTTGATCATCAGTGTTATGAGGTGTGTGCGGACAGAGGAGAATCTGCAAAGAATATGCCTGCCTATTCGGTGTATGTGTACGCAAAGTGAAAGTGAACCGTAACAGAGAGAAGGATCCAATGTAGTACTGTCTGGCCAGTCAAAGGACCCAATAACTCTCTAGCGGTAGTATCTCAACGGGTGGCTGGTGCCCTGGCCAACCTACTACCTACTACCTGCGTGACACTAAATATTTTCAACGCAGTACCCTTTGTTTTTACAAATGTTAGTGCCACAGGACATTCACTTGTTCTTAATATCATATACTTCAACTTAGCTTAATATTAATGCCATATAAAACTGATTTCTTATTTATTCCACGCCCTTAGGCTGAACATATATTAATGCCATATGACTAAATTATTCCTAAATTTGTTTTATTTGGCTTCTCGTGTATTAGTGCCATGAGACACTGAATTGTTCTTACCGCCGGATCCTTTGCTTCAGTACATTTATCAAACATATATTAGTGCCAAACGACCCCGAATCATTCTTAATTCATACTGATTGGTTTTTCATATACCAGTGCCACTTAAAACTGAATCATTCTTAACTTCATATCCTTTGGCTTCTCATGTAAAGTATCCAAATACAAATGTTCTTAACCTGATGTGCTTATTATTTCCATGTATTATTCAATGTGACATCAGACATACCAGTGGTAAGTAAAACTGATTTTTTCTCAGCCTTATAACCTTTGGCTTTAAATCTATTAATGTCATATGCCACTAAATGTTTTTTTTTTAGATTCATATCCATAAGATGAACACAGAACTGGACAACACTGAATTACTCTTAAATTCCTCTAGTTTGGCTTCGTATACTTTGGTACGACATAATACTGCACTATTTTGAGGTTCAGACACTTTGGCTTCTTATATATTTATGTCAAATGAGACTGAATAGTTTTCATCTTCATATGCTTCAGTTTAACATAGATTGAAGCTACAAGACATTGAATTGTTATTCTCTACCTTCACACATATAAGGGCCCCCGGACACTGAAAAGTTATCACCTTGATGTCTTTTATGCTCGTACACATCACCATCAAATGACAATGAATTGTTCTTAACTTCGTCTTCAAGTCTTCACATATATCAGTACCATGTGACATTGGACTGTTCTTATCGTAAATATCCTTTGGCATCATATGCATTTCTGCCAAATGACGCTGAATTGTTTTTAACATCATTTATTTTGACTAAGCATTAGAAAATTACAGTGTACTGTTCTAAATATCATGACATTTCGTTTCACATATATTAGCTCGGTATAACAATTGATCATTCTTAACGCCATTTCCTTTGGCTTCATATTGAAAATGAATCCTTTGCATTGGCCTCACGGTACTTAATTGTTTTAACTTCAGACAGATTGGCTTTATATATGATAGGGATATCATGTCGTATGTCATCGAAAACATTGTTTTACACGACACTACATTGTTCTTACCTTCAAATCCTTTCGCTTTACATTTATCAGTGTCACATGCCACGTTATCATTCTAAATTTCTTTTTATTTTTGCTTTCCGTGTATATCTGTATTAAGTAACGCTAAACACTTCTTGGCTTCATATCCTTTGGCTACATATACTGTATATTTGTGCCATGTGACACTGCATTGTTGTTAATGTCGTTAAGTGTATTCTCTCCCTTTTGAAAATGTACTTTAATTACCTCTTGTAAGAATTGCAAGAATCAGTGATCATATCAATCATGAGAAATTAATGTTGAATTTCACAATAAGTTAAGAATGTTTTCTCCGACTCCCAGATGAGAACTTTTCTTTTTATTTAATAGCAAAACCTGAATTTATATAATGTTCAGCGGAAGTTTGAAGCATTTTCCTCGCTGATTAAGCCAGAGTGATAAAACATGTGTCAAGAATACAGTTCAATATCAGCATAATGAATACTAATGTTTGCAATTATGAAAACATGAATTAATCATTAATTAAGGGGGAAAACTTATATTAATGAACGTGCATAAAATTAATCCGAATGGTTTAGAAATAAGTTTTTATTCTATTCTATACAGTAGGAAATACAAAGTTAGAAATAAATACAAGCCTAATTGAATTCGTTAGCCCAGAGTATCAAGTTGATCTCTATATTTCACTCCGAGCCTATGAAATCCAGGGCTTCTAAGAGAAAGTTTACCGGTGCCCTTTGAAACAAAACTTTTCGCAAGAGTTATTGAAGTAGATGGAGGAGCAAATTAATGGAAATTATTGTAAGAATAGGAGACGCCGGAAATATAGATTACCATTAATCTCATAACCGAAAGTTAGGATAGATAATAATTCATTTTATAGAAAGGGTGAAGATGGGTGGTAAATGCAATCAAAACAAGTACTTTTCATTATACTGTAAATAAGTTGGGGGTTAAAGACATGAAGACAGTAAATATTGAGTGAAATGACACCCGGTAATGAAATCCTAAAGTCAGTGGGTGTGTTTGTCAATACCGTAAGAGTGATAGAGGTTGTGTGGGGAGATGAGATGCTTACTGAAGGCTACGAGAGCAGCTCAAGGAGTGACAGTTTTTACAGGAAGTGAAAAACTATTCAAAATTAGAAACTATTTATACTGTAAATGCATACCTTAATGCATAAACATATTACACACACACACA
This sequence comes from Palaemon carinicauda, assembly GCF_036898095.1. Taxonomy (NCBI): domain Eukaryota; kingdom Metazoa; phylum Arthropoda; class Malacostraca; order Decapoda; family Palaemonidae; genus Palaemon; species Palaemon carinicauda. The sequence goes on from NC_090764.1 coordinate 32,722,435, forward strand.
CACACACACACACATATATATATATATATATATATATATATATATATATATATATATATATATATATATATATATACATACATATATAAATATATACATATAGCAACGATAATAAATGTAGCCCTTTCTGGTCCACTGCAGGACAAAGGTTACAAACACGTCTTTAATCATGTCTAGCATTTGACCAGTTTTCATCACTACGCTGGCCACTGCGGATTGGTGATGGTGGGAGACTTATGTCTAATCGCTCAAGGCAAACCTACCTACTATGGGTGTCCCTGACTAGTACAGCTTTGCTGATAACGGCGATACACAAACCCTTTCACCACGTTCAGGAAACCCCCCTCAGAAAGGGAGATATAGTATATATATATATATATATATATATATATATATATATATAAATAAATGCATACTTATATATACGCATACATATATACATATATATACACAGTATATATAAACCTACAAATAAATAAATAAATGTATATTATATATATATATATATATATATATATATATATATATATATATATATATATATATATATATATATATATATATATATTCTTCTTCCCAGCTTTATCCCTATTCGGGGTCGCCGTTTCTAATGAGTCTCTTCCATCTCCCTCTGTCCTGTGTCATTTCCTCCCATACTCCCTTCTCCCTCATATCATCTCTAATGCAATCTCTCCACCTGGTCTTAGGTCTTCCTCTCCTTCGTGTTCCATCCACCTCCACGTCCATCACTTCTCTTGCCATGTGTTGCCCTTCTCTTCTCATCAGGTGGCCATACCATCTTAACCTTGCCTCTTGCACTTTCTTTGATGCCTCAGTGACTTTTACTGTACCCCTAATATGTTCATTTCTAACCCTGTCCTTTTTGGTTACTCCACTCATCCACCTAAGCATCCTCATCTCGGTTACGTTCAACTTTCTACCCTCTGTTTTCTTTAGGGGTGCTGCTTCCAATCCATATGTCATTGCTGGTCTGACCACTGCCTTGTGCACTCTGCCCTTCAATCTTATAGGGACTTTCCTATCACATATGATACCAGACACCTTCCTCCAGTTGTTCCAACCACACTGAATCCGGTTGTTAATTTCCTCTTCCATGTTCCCCCCATTGTCGATCACTGAACCAAGGTACTTGAATTTATGAACCCTTTTGATGTTTCCTCCGCCTAATTTGATTGTTGTTTGCTGGTCGCCATCCATCTCGGTTGTCATATACTCTGTCTTCTTTCTGCTTATTCTTAAACCTCTACTCTCCAAGGCATATCTCCATCTTTCTAGTTCCCCTCCAGTTCTTCCCTGTTCTCGGCTACCAAGACTATATCATCTGCATAGAGCAGACACCATGGTGGCTCCTCCCTGACATCCTCTGTTAACACATCCAAGACGATGCTAAACAGGAGTGGGCTTAGAGCAGATCCCTGATGTAGCCCGACTCCAACTTGGAAATTTTCTGTTCTTCCAGCTGTAGATCTGACGCTGGTCTTTACATTTCTATACATCTCCCTGATCATTCTGACATACTTCTCCATCACTCCTCTCTCCCTGAGACATCTCCATATTTCCTGTCGTGGTACTCTGTCATATGCCTTCTCTAGGTCTATAAAGGCCATATGCAAGACCTTTTGCTTCTCTCTGTACTTTTCCATAATTTGTCTCAAAGCGAAAATACCATCCACAGTACTAAGCCCCTTCATGAATCCTAGTTGCTGTCTACCGATGGAAACTTGCTGCCGTAATCTTTCATCCATAATTCTTTCAAATACCTTCAGTGTATGTGACATGAGTTTTATTCCTCGATAATTTTCACAACACTGTATGTCCCCTTTCTCTTTGAATATTGGGATTAATATACTTTCCCTCCATTTTTCGGGTATTGTCTCACTTTCCATAATCTTTTTCATTAACTGCCACAATATGTCAATTCCTTCCTCATCAAGAGCCTTCCGGGCTTCTGCAGGTATGCCATCTGGTCCCACAGCTTTACCATTTTTCATCTTTCCCAGTGCCCCTCTAACCTCAGCTTTTGTTATTTCTGTGACTGGTCCACAATTTGTGTGTCCGTCTCCTCTTAGAAATCTTTCATTTTCTTCATTCAGTAAGGCCTCAAAATATTCTTCCCATCTCTTTATTATGTCTCTCTCATTTCTCAGTATATTTATATATATATATATATATATATATATATATATATATATATATATATATATATATATATGGAGGACCAGAATCGTTTAACAGGTTAAGCTATACATCTCTCTCTCTCTCTCTCTCTCTCTCTCTCTCTCTCTCTCTCTCTCTCTCTCTCTCTCTCTCTCTCTCTCTCTCTCTCTCTCTCTCTCTCAAAGTTCTGTAGATTTGACCTATTTTGAAGGGAAAATCTGAGCCGTGCTATAAGAATCATTAAATTAAAACAAAATAATCTAAAGACCAGTAAACACTGTTAGATACTAAATTATAATGCATTACAACAGCATACATGAAAAAGGCCTAACTTAAAGTAAAATTCCTCCATCCCTCAAATAACGAAAATCCCATAATCCACATTGATATAGAATATCAGACCACAAACCTAATGCCTGTGAGAGGAAGGAACATCCTGCAATTATGTGGAGGGGCAGCAAGTCTCCCTAACCGATGTTCCTTGATATTTCCACAAACTTGGCTCAAGGTGTAAGGGAAATGCCTCTGATGCTGAAAAGTGAGAGGAACTTTCAGCATTACAGCAGCTGTTGTGAACCACACATGATGATGACAAGAAATGAGTGAGCGGGGGAAGAAGGTAATAACAGGAGAAGGAAACTGGGATCTAGGGGAATAGATGGAATATATAGATAAAACTAGCAGAAAGGTGAAGCTAACGCGAAGAGTAAAGCATGTAATAAGATGTGTAACGAAGTTATATAAAGGAAAGATGTATTATATATAGTAAAAAAAACATGAAAAAAGACTGATTATAGGTATGGTTATTTGTAAAAAGGCTAAATTTAGGGATTTAAACACTTTAGACACGTTTTATATAGAATTAAAATATTCATGGGAGGGGTGAGGCATTAACATACTGTAATGATATTATTTGCTATGTTTATTGACACTGGCAATATTTCTATGATACCTTCTTAAATATGAATCTATAAAAATAGCAAAACGACAACGAAAGGGAAATTTTGAGTGATAGAGAAATGTATTGCGGGGGTGGGGGGGTTAGAAAAAGTTGAGAACATATATTTCATTTTAAATAATATCCGAAATGTTACTGTTATCGATCCCTAAGAACAATATTTCTTCAGATTCTTAGTAAGTTGATTAATATATTATTCCGTAGCATAGGAAGCTACTAAGAGTTATACCACCATTTAATTGTGGGAAATTTGCTATGCTCTAATTTCATTATTTTTCATATATTTTTGCGATAAGTATTAATGAACACTGAATTTTCAAAGAAGAGACGTTCTTAATTTATAACCTAAGCTGCTCTATTAAAAATGAACTACCATGCGTCTATTACCAAAGCAATGTGAAGCTTATGATATCTTTCGTATTTGACTGCTAGAAATAAATATGGATAAAAGATAAAATATAACTAAAATATATATCGGATAAACATTTGGCAATTTGAAAAACCGATTGGAAATAGTTTTATTCCGGTAATTTTTGTGTAATTCCATTACCTTTCGCCCGGACTCGAATGATTTAATGATTTCCTCTTTTAACAATGTTAGAGTAAAAACCGATAATTTATGGTTTTATCCGCAAAAATAATAAAATCTGAAACACTTCGGATATGTGTTTGAAGAACCGATGAATTACATTATACTTCTTAATAAAAACTAGTATAAATAAGAAACTGATTGCATCAGGAATATCATCATCTTCTCCTACGCCTATTGACGCAAAGGGCCTTATTAGGAATATATATATATATATATATATATATATATATATATATATATACATATACATATATATATATATATATATATATATATATATATACATACATATACATATATATATATATATATATATATATATATATATATATATATATATATATATATATATATATACATACATATATATATATTTATATATGTATATATATATATATGCACATATATATATACATATATATATTTATATATGTATACATATATAAATATGTATGTGTGTGTGTTTATACTGTATACATGATCCAAGACCTTATTGTTTAACGATCTCAAAAGCGGATTTCTTCCTGAGAATACAAAGTTTATTACCCTCTAGAAACACCCTACATAAAAATTTATCTTTTCTTTACATGTACGTATTACATTGGTCGTAAAATATATTTTACTCTGTCTCACATCATCATCATGGACGGGATAGCTCCACAAGGTTTTACAATTTTGAATATTTAAAGCTTTTTTTTTTTTATTTATTTTAAATGTTCGTTTTTACGTAGGTCTAACCCGCTGCAGTCGAAAAGCTATTAGCTTTTGCACATTGCTTTAATGAACGACACCACAATGACCTTGGATGTAATTTGACAATATAGCTTCATCATGGAAATTGTCGGCTACCAAAATCGCATGATCGAGGTTCATTTCAAGAGAAAAAGTATTCAAAACCCAAAAAGGCAGAAAGAAATGAAAATTTTCGGTACAACAGAGACAATAGATATATATATATATATATATATATATATATATATATATATATATATAAAACAATTAGATATGGTACACATTTAAAAAAAACTCGTAACTTTAATAAGAAATTCTCTGTAAAAATATACTGTTCCCTGCCATATTTCAGTAAAATACACCCGACCGTAATTTTACCTTTGTTATTATCTTTTACGGGTTGGTGACCGTATTATCACTCTTTTACGTCAACATATCCCTTTTTAAAACGGTAAAAATCCTAGAATAAATGTTGCCAGGCATTTACATTTTTTAATACAAATTTTAACAGTAAGGCACATTCGCGAGAGGAGCAAATATTAGAAACGTGGTGCAGTGTGCTATAACCTGAAAACCTAACTTAGTGTCATTCATGGCTATGAAAAACAGTTAGAAAAGCCGATACATTCAAGGGGAATCATAAACATAAAATGTGGGATTTAACTTCAAACTCCTCATAATTCTGGAATTAATCATATTACCATTCAGGAAGATAAAAACATATCTTAACAATCAACAATAAACATTCTCATCCAAAAGATCCAAGAAAACAAAAATTCATCCAAAATATCAAAGAAAACATTCTTATCCAAAAGATCCAAAAAAACGTTTTCATTCAAAAGATCCAAGAAAACATTTTCCTCCAAAAGATCAAAGAAAAACATTCTCATCCTAAAGATAAAAGAAAAACATTCTCATCCAAAAGATAAAAGAAAAACATTCTCATCCCAAAGATCCAATAATATATTCTCATCCAAAAGATCCAAGAAAAACATTATCATCCAAAAGATCCATGATAAACATTCTAATCCAAAAGATCGAATAATATATTCTCATACAAGAGATCAAAGAAAAACATTCTCATCCAAAAGATCAAAGAAAAACTTTCTCATCCAAAAGATCAAAGAAAAACTAACTCCTTTCTAATACTGAACAGCATGTGAAGCCACATTACAGGTCAATGCAGAAGCCATCTCATTATGTCCCAACTTCATCAAAGTTTAGTCAACATCCGCTTGGCACCGACGAACTCCGCAGAGCATGCGAGGTGTGGGAAGTTGTTTAATAGGTGGAATACTGGTTTATCCTACTTCACTCACAAAGATATTCGGACCTTTATTCCACTCGCTCGAAGACTGTTGTATACTACATATAAGCAATGCAAATTTTATTGGTATTCTTAATGATAGAAATAACAATAAGCCAAGGGGCTCCAAAAGGGGAAAGTAGCCCAGTGAGGAAAGGAAACAAGGAAAAATAAAATATTTTAAGAACAGTAACAACATTAAAATAAACATTTCCTCTATAAATTATAAAAACTTTAATAAAAAAGAGGAAAAGAAATAAGAGAAAATAGTGTTCCCGAGTGTACTATCAAGCAAGAGCACTCTAACCCAAGTAAGTGGAAGACCATGTACAGAGGCTATGGCAATACCTAAGACTAGAGAACAATGGTTTGATTTTGGAGTGTCCTTCTCCTGGCGGAGCTGCTTACCATAGCTAAAGAGTCTCTTCTACCCTTACCAAGAGGAAAGTTGCCACTGCACAATTAAAGTGCAATAACCCCTTGGATGAAGCAGAATTGTTTGGTAATCTTCTCAGTGTTGCCAGGTGTATGGGGCAGAAGAGAATATGTAAAGAATAGGCCAGACTATTTGGTATGTGTGTGTGCGTGCGTGTAAGGAAATGGAAAATGAACCGTAACCAGAGAGAAGGATCCAGTGAAGTACTGTCTGGTCAGTCAAAAGACCCCATAACTCTCTATCAGTAGTTTTTAAACGGGTGGCTAGTGCCCTGGCCAACCTACTACTTACAATTTACATTGTTTATATGAAGTATACAATACTTAGTATCACTATTATAGAATATAAGTAGTTGTAGTAATACTGAAACTCGTCACATGGTCCTGTACTTTCCAAGAATGTTTTTATATTATATAAATTAGTATATCGCATGATAAATAAGCAAAGAAAATGGAAAAAAGGAGTTAGCAAAACTGAGCTACATATATAAACGAAAATTTGCAAATTAAAATAATAACAATTCTTATCACCACTATATTATTATTATTATTATTATCATCATCATCATCATCATCTCCATTATTATTATTATTATTATTATTATTATTATTATTATTATTATTATTATTATTATTATTATTAGAAAAGAATGTGTTGTGGATAACTGTTCTGTGTACAAGTTACGTAAGACGTTTCATAGTAAAAGAAAA
>NC_090764.1:32734346-32736846 GCF_036898095.1 Palaemon carinicauda
TGGCCCTGACTAGTATAGCTCTGCTGATCAGGGCGATACGAAAACCATTTCTTCCCGTAAAGGTATTCCCCCTTTTTGCTCTTTGGCCAATGTGACAAAAGTGAAACTTGTGTCAGTCTTAAAAATGTCAATATAAATAAACAAATAAATATATACATCTAACAAGAACAAATGTAATTTTTTCATGACCATCATACCATTTCTTTGAATAGAAATAAAAACGATTATATCATGAACTACATTTTACTACCAACTCTCACCCAGTCAGGAATTCAGAGGAATTTGCTCTCAAACGGAAATTGAATTTTTCGAGCACCCTGCTCATAAATAAGTGTCTTGATCGCTGGGTGAGTGAAAAAAACAAACAAAAAACTTTATGAATTGAAAGTAAAATAAGGTTCAATCCCAGTAAACCCTTTTCTCTAGAAACCCTTTACAAATTGTTTTGCTAATTTTCATGATAAAAAGAAACTAGTAAGAAACACAAAATGGACATCATTAACACTGTCAGAGAATATACTCGTGTTGTTTGATAGTTAAGTAATCACACACGCACACAAACACTCACATGCGCACATACACACACAGACACACACATATATATACATACATATATATGTATATATATATATATATATATATATATATATATATATATATATATATATATATATATATGCAGAGTATGTGGGTCTGGGTCACAACCCTGACTGCCATACTCCGGATAAACACGATCCCGTATGCCCGAATCCCGACATGCCAAGATACCGACAAAACCAAACTACCAACATCCAAAATTCTGGACATACATGCACAGACCTACATACATACGTACATACAGTATTTGTGTGTATGCATATATATATATATATACACACATATATATATATATATATATATATATATATATATATATATATATATATATATATATACACATATATATGTATATATATATGTATATATATGTATGTATATATATATATATATATATATATATATATATATATATATATATATATATATATATATATATTTCTTCCTTCACACAATAAAGTTGTTTTAATTGCTATGAAATTATTCCATTTCGGCTAAGTGACCAGCCATGTTAAAGAGACACAAGAGGCAAATATTTATTCACTTGAATGTAAAAAAAAAAAAAAAAATTGTTTGATTCATGGTGATTGTTTTGCTGATTGCAATTATTATCATCCCAAATAAATCTTTGGTGCAACTTTGATATATTTGTTCATTTGGTCTTAGTTATTTTTTTTTTCTGTTTAGACCCTGTAATTTAAGGACCTTGGATATATGAGGTATATTGTACAACTCAAGTTATATACCATTGAGAGAGAGAGAGAGAGAGAGAGAGAGAGAGAGAGAGAGAGAGAGAGAGAGATAGTCCTGTTGAATTAACTGCAAGTCTCTTTCTCTCTCTTTCTTCTCCGGGGCAGATATGAATTGTGTGTGAATAACGTTCCAATAAAAGTATTTATTGGTGATGCTATTCAGTTTTTCTGTACATATTACACAAGTTACACATCGTAAACTAAATAACAGCGGTGTCCAGCTGATGATATTTGAAGTTAATAGTGAATTTTCTTTTTAATAAAAATCGACAAACTTTATGGGACGCCTAAAATCAAATGAAAAGTTTACAATGTAACAGGTAATATCTGTGTGCTCACAAGAACGTTTACCTAATGTCATATCGACAGTATTTAAAAAAGAAAAAAAGAAAAAAAAAATACAGCTTTATAATTATGGTAATAAAGTCCTTTATGTTGTGCCCTTACTACAGAGTAAAATTGTAAAATTTATAATTTGCTTGCCATGATATGTATAGCAGTTTAATGAAGGCATCAATGCAAAATGAGGAAATTACCTAAAAACTAGATATTAGTATTTTCCACCTATCGGGTGAAAGACAAATTGATGAAGATAAGATCTGAAATCCATGAAGTACGTTCATATCTTCCGATAAGCGATGTGTATAGATGTAACCACTTGCTTGTGTAATTCATATTTCTAATTACAGTAATATTTTGGAAGCCTTTGTAGAAAGACGCCATTAACCTTGTGGATCCGTTGTTCTCAAATAAAGATTCTTCATTGAAGAATCTATCATCAGATTTTATTATACTTAAGGTCACTATCATATCAGGAGCTTATACTCTATAATCTAGAGTAGGTATTTCGAGTTCAGTAACGTTATAAACCATAAATTCTAATATATATATATATATATATATATATATATATATATATATATATATATATATATATATATATATATATATATAAAAATGGAGGTAACAAAATCAGAGGAGAATACAATCAACAATCGTCAAATGCATGCTGTAAAAGTATTAGCGCTATACCCCTCAAGAAAAACTTAAAGCAAGCATTATCCAAACTAGAGAGCAATATTATAAATTACAAAAAAAAGTTGAGAGATTCCATACCTCGAATCAGCAAGCCAGCATTAGGGGAAAGTTAT
>NC_090764.1:32746846-32749346 GCF_036898095.1 Palaemon carinicauda
TATGACCTATTTAGTTATGATATTCTATTTATACCTTTTAATAATTAACCAACGGTTTATATTTGTTAGGGGGGGGGGATTGTTTCTTACACTATATCATTCGAACCAAGAGATTGTGATTAAAAACGATAAAGCTCTTGAAGTTACTTTCTGCAATCTATTTTTCGTGGTATTCGTTTATACTAAAATTAGAAAGGACTGCATTTATTTCTTTTGTTGTTGAGTGTATGTATGTATGCGTATTTATGTATGTGTATATATATATACATATATATATATATATACTGTATATATATACATATATATATATATACTGTATATATATAAATATTATGTATATACATATATATATATATACATATATATATATATATATATATATATATATATATATATATATATATATATATATAGATATATATACTGAGAGAGAGAGAGAGAGAGAGAGAGAGAGAGAGAGAGAGAGAGAGAGAGAGAGAGAGAGAGAGAGAGAGAGAGAGAGAGAGAGAGAGAGTAAAAAACAGAGGGTAATAATTCCTTTACTCTTTCATACCCAATATTAAATTCTTTATAAAACTGGAATTCGTACCATACAGAACGCTCTAATTAAAAAACTTGTGATATTGAGAGTTCAATGGTCGGTCTTTTGCGGATTAACATTTTTCTTTTTCTTTTTTTCCTAAAGGAAGATTAAAAAACCCTTTGATCTCAGATGTTAGTCTCCCTTTTGTTGATATTTATTCGTTGTGATATTTCTTTCCTTCTCTTGAATATAAATTTAGATTTATTTCTTTTGTTTATTTTATCATTTTTATCATAAAATGGAAGGGTTCATTTCTATGATTTCCTTCCCACATATCACTTTAATAATTCGCATAACATTTTCTTGATTGAGTAAATTAAAATCTTTTTTAATTGCAAAATTACAACATCGATCAAATTAGGCAGCTAAATCCTCCGACAATGAAAAATACTCCCTTTTTAAATAAATACTCTTTTTCCATCCCTACTTTATCCTCCTGTCTGCTACTCCACTATCATCAACGTGTTCCCTTTCCCTTCTAATCCTTAGCCTCGGTATCATACATCATTATTTCCTCGGTTGGTCTCTTTCATTTCTTGTCCTCATCATCTGTGGTACAGAACAGCTGCCATGATGTTGAAAGTTTCTCTCAGTTGTCAGCAACAGAGGGGTTTTTCCTGATCCTGGAGCGAGGTCAGGGCAAATACAAATATCTTACGACCGCCAAGGGGTTCAGAAGGCTTTGCGAAAGCTTAAAGGTTTAAAGGCCTCTCATGAATGGCGGAGGCAAGGGACAGTGACATTGCCCTATCAAGCTGGACAATGCCTTACAGACTGGCCATATATACATATGATCAGCGCCCAAGCCCGTATCCACCCAAGCCAGGACCAGGTAGGGTCAGGAAAAGGCTGCTGATAACTCGGCAGGTAGACCTAGAGGTTCCACCAATTTCCCCCCCCCCCCCCATCCTTAGCTCACAAGGATGGAGAGGTTGCAGCGACCAAGGGAACTAACAAATTTGGGCAGGACTCGTACTTCAGTCTGGCGATCACCAGTCAGCTACGTTACCACATCGACGCCCACAACCCTTAGATAATAACTGTTTTTCTCTATTCACTTATTTACAGTGATGTCGGCGACTTTCTTCAGATGTAAATTTTTCGGTTATAAACTATAATGGTGATATGATATTAACTAGATTACCCAGGAAGCTTTGTTGGATGTTTAGATGATCATTGTTTTTCTTTATTCAATTATTTGCTGTGCTGTCGCTGACTCTCTCCTGAAAGAAATCTTTCACTTTTTAACTATAATGGCAATTTGAAATTAATGAAAATAATGCAAGTAGTGATTTAGATTTTGCTTCTTTGATGACTAACAGCAAACTTGCCAGCTGTTATGATAGATTTTCGATTATAACTAAAAATTAGGTTTTGTTCTTAGATAATATGTAGCGGCCATGTAATAATACGCAGATTTAACCAAATACAAAACTTTTCTTTTGTCAATAATAACTCTCGTAGCCAGTACCAGCTAATGACACTTCATAAGTAACACGTATTAGTCATCACGTTTACAAAATAATAGATTACTTGAAGAAACCATCTTCGACAACATTATCTCAACCTACGGCGGGATTTATTAGTACATATTATATCGAGATATTTGTTTTCAAATGGTTAAACTTTGAACCCTATTTCGAATTTATATAACATCATTACCCAGATGTTAATATTTACAGCTTTGAATGGCAATATACGCTTGCATTAAATATGAAAGGTCAAAGGTTTTAATTATGTTCGTTTCAAACTCCCACCAACAATTATTTCCATGAAAACTCGCGACCTAATCATATCTCATATCGTAAAATGAATATCCACGTCTTCTAAAATAGATTTGGTAGTCAGATTCCACATCATCTTAATCATAGCTTCTTTTCCTGGTAAGTCGTTCAATTCTTAGTTTTCCAATTTGTT
>NC_090764.1:32754346-32761981 GCF_036898095.1 Palaemon carinicauda
TTACATAACAGTTAATCACAACAAGTGTTATTTCGATGGTTTTATCTGTAAGGTGTTTAATTGATTAAAATACAGTAGAGCTTATTGTTTTATTTTTATTTTTAGTTTCCAGCTGCATAACATGAAGGATTTTGTTTGATTATACAAAATCTGGAAGGAATTTGTTAGCATATCTGCATTTTTTCCTTCAACAGGGTAAAAATGCAGTACATTGTTGTCTAAACTCGTATGTGTGCGTGAAATAGAAATATTTCAAGTTAGTTTGCAAGGCTTTCAAAACAATTAAAAACAATGAAAAACATAATATGAAGCAAAAACAATATATCTAGATTTCTAAAGCATCGTCTGCCTTCAGCTTGCACAAAGGAATTTGACGATGCTAATTGTTACTGGCAGTCCAACCCGCTTTCTTTGATGTCTAAAGCAAATTACTCTAAGCTGTACTCAGGTGCCTGCAATACCAGTTATTCCTTTACTTATATGACAGAAACTTTTATAACAGAAGTTGCTGGTCATGGACGAACGCCGCTCCAATTAAAGAAACAAAGGATGAATTTGTAATTGAGCATAGTGCTTAGATAACGTGGATGTCTGATAAGAGGATTTTGAATTGAGAGAGAGAGAGAGAGAGAGAGAGAGAGAGAGAGAGAGAGAGAGAGAGAGAGAGAGAGAGAGAGAGAGAGAAAGGTAAATAATACTAGCACCACCCGCATATAAGACAAAATATGTATTCATATCGTCTTGACGCTCTTCTTATCTAATTGATTGATTTGATTTATTTTTTTAGGGGGTTATTAATCACTTTCTAATATATAACTTTGGTCCCAAACAAACATTTTGCCATTTGAAAACGGAAGCTATAGTTTTTTTCAGACATTTATCATGTTTAAGTCCTATATTTTACCAAGAAAACAAAACACAGTAATATAACCTAACCTAATAATTTATCCGTTATCTGATAATCACCACACTTACATAAGAACCTTATAACCTCAAAAGCGAGTACTGAAAACGTGGAATTATATATACAATAAAGAGGGCAACATTGTAAAGGTTTGATAACACAATACAAGAACAGGTTGTAGCGTCTGAAAGATGTAATTCGGAGCTATAAACCTTATGATAGATTTGGACATAAGAAAAACTAAGTGTTAAACAGGTCCAATATTGAAATATGAATTCAAGTGCGAAAAGACATACTTTCAAGAACCAAACACTGGTGGTCACCCAAATACTGACAGAACCTAATACTGCCTAACTTATAACCAATAACAATATACTAAGGCTGTATGGCTGCATCAATCTGCACATTCATATACAGTATCAACAAACTTATGGAATTATGATTGATGGCAAAGGTCTGCACACAGACCAAGAAACATAAAGGTTTAGAGGTCCGCTCATGAATGGCAGAGGCAAGGGACAGTGACATTGCCCTAGCAATCAGGACAATGCCCTAGAGACTGACCATATATTATATGATCAGCGCCCAAGCCTCCTCTCCACCCAAGCTAGGACCAGGGAGGGCCAGGCAGTGGCTGCTGATGACTCAGCAGATAGACCTATAGGCTCACCCAAACCCCCCAACCTTAACTCACAAGGATGGTAAGGTTGCAGACACTAATGGCACTAACGAGTCTGAGCGAGAATCAAACTCCCGACCGGCAAACACCAGACAGAGACGTTTACCAATCAGGCCACAGCAACCTAAGTAAAAGACTCTTCAGACTACATCGCTTCTCAAAACAAAACAAAAAAAAATTAGATTTAGATCAAGTATTGGCGAAATCAGTTAAGGAAAGGAAAGACATCGAATATCACAACTTACTTGCATTTGATAGATAACGTGGGGATACTTAACGAGGTAAAAGTATTTGTACACTGCCATGATCAGCAAAGCTGTATTATTCAGGGACACCCAAATTTGGTTGCTTTGCTGTGAGTGATCAGACAATAAACTCCCACCATCACCAATCCGCAGTGGCGAGCATGGTGATGAAAACTGTCCAAACCCCAGACATTAATAAGGACATGTCTTTGTATAATTGTCCTGTAATGGACAAGAAACGGTTGCATTTGTTGATATTGTTATTCAGAGATTGAGAGAGGTGTTCTGAAAACATTAACTAATAAATCACTGAAATGAAGATTTTCTTTCATTTGTTTCGAAATTGATGCATCGAACAGCAGAGGCAGTTTTACAACAGCCAACAACCTAGTAGGTATATGTCTGTCTATATATCTTACTTACCAGTCATTCAACAGCATCAAATCATAGAAAAAAAAGAAGAGATATGATATACACAAATTGGGTTTAGGTTACGCACAGAGAGCCAATGGCTTACACTTGTAATCGCTTATAACGAACACACCGTTTCTTCGAACATTTCAGAAACCAATATCCTCCAATTAGAGACGGAGTATTGAGGAAGCGGCAAAATGCCCATTTACGTTAAATGAACCGAGCCCTGAGTTAACAAACGAAAAATCATATCACTCTTCAATGTCCCTCGTATGATTTGCCAAGGCTTTGGCGACGTGGAACTCCATTTCGTACCGGACAAAATTCTTTCGAAGTTTTTTCTTAATAAAATACGCACTTGCGCATGTCAGAGAGAGAGAGAGAGAGAGAGAGAGAGAGAGAGAGAGAGAGAGAGAGAGAGAGAGAGAGAGACAGGGGGATGAAGATTCTGAATGTATATACTGACGTGCAAGAGAGAGAGAGAGAGAGCAAGACAGTGCGAGTGAAAGAGAGAGAGCATTTTCTCGCTGCTTTACTGCAAGTTCCGAGTAGTAATAATGAGAAAACCAATATCATGGTTTGCAAATATCGTTCATGATTAAACGGTCGAAATTGTTCGGTTCATCAGGCACCTTCAGCCATTAAATTGAAATTAGTTCTTCCCTGTTGGCTGTACTGCTATTACTCCTACAACTCTTACCACTATAACTATTACTTGAGGCGAATAGTGCAACGGTTGAATAGTGTATACACACACATATATATATATATTATATATATATATATTATATATATATATATACATATATATAAATATATATATATATATAAATATATATATATATATGTGTGTGTGTGTGTGTGTGTGTATGTGTATGTGTATCCTTATCATTATCCTCATTTGAAGAACTAGGGTTCGACCCTGTCGTGAGCTAGAAATTTTCTTTTCTATAATGCAAGTAAATGTTTGTTTATTCTCATATATATGTACACACACACACACATACAAAGACGATGGTTTCCTGTAGTGTCTGCAATCTCATCATCCTTGTGAAAAAGGGAATGCAGGGTCTGGGGGGAGTTTAAAAGGTCTACCTGCTGAGTTACAGCAGCCAATGCCTGGCGCTACCTGGTACGAAGTTGGGTGGAGAGGGAGCTGGGGTGCTGATCATATTTATATATAGAAAGGCTCTAGGGCATTGTCGCTGTCCCTTGCCTTTATCATTCATAAGCGGCCTGTAAACCTTAAATGTTATGTTATTGTAATACGGTGGAACGAAAAACATTGTCTCTATTACGGAGTCGCAAAAAAAGATGTGGAATTGCGAGAATGACATCTGTTGACATACGTTATTCTTTCAATTAAGGGTTGGCTGATGTCAAAATGACTGTTAGGAAAGACTAACATTGTTCAGGTATTCATAGTTTCTGCAATATTAAAAAGAATGTTCTCTGTCCAACTCGTTTTAACACTAAAGATAGCTCAATGCTGCGAAGAAATATGCTTTAACAATAATAAAATAATAATAATAATAATACTAATAATAATAACAATAATAATAATAATAATAATAACAATAATAATAATAATGATAAAAATAATAATAATAATAATAATAATAATAATAATAAAATAAATCAATGATGAAATATCAGCCTTATAATCTAGCAACCAAAGGCATATATATTTTTCTTGATAAGTTAAAAGAGATTTGTAGTTAGACGTTTATTCGATTTTATGCATTAATGGCATGCAAATAATTCAATTGTGTGAAAATTGAGTTTTGGGCATAAAAGGAATCGAATATTCTGAATTAAATGTGATCACTATCTCTATGACACTTAGGTTATTTCTTTTGGAAAAATGTATGAATAAGAAGGGTAATGTCATGCGAACTATAATACCTTAGATTCTAGTAGTATGGGGTTTAAAATACTTATTCCTAGGATTATTCGTTTTTGTGCTTTATTCATAATTTGAGAAAGCTCTTTCAGTCCGAGTTTCCTATTCTCTAGTATCAAAAAAGCATACTCTCTCTTCAACTCATGATAAATCTTTTTAGCACCTACCAGGTTTTCTTTAAGGATAATAGTTTATCAAAAATAAGGAAAAATTACTGAATTGTTGAAAAAAAATTATGATAAAATAACTAAATTGTCACTTCGTAAAAAGGACAATAAAGCAGTACCAGTTTTAAAATCAGCAAACACTACATTAATTTATTTCCATTACTAGCAAAGATTTTTTAACCTTATACAGTCACTAGACTCTTACAGTAATGGAAGGTTTAGTTAAAGATTCCTAATTGGTTTTGAATATAGCACACAGTCTGATACAACAAATCATCGATTCATTGAATTGATTATATTCTTTTGCACCATATTTGATAAATTTTCCTGTTTTCCTAGACATTATGAACATGAAAACATACACAGTAACAACCATTAGTCTCTCTCCTCTCTCTCTCTCTCTCCTCTCTCTCTCTCTCTCCTCTCTCTCTCTCTCTCTCTCTCTCTCTCTCTTTATATATATATGCATATATATATATACATATATATATATATATATATTATATATATATATACTATATATATATATATATATATATATATAATATATATATATATATAATATATATATTATATATATATATATATAATATATATATATACGTAAATATATATATATACACACATATATATAGAAATATACACACACACACCCACACACACACACACACATATATATATATATATATATATATATATATATATATATATATATATATATATATATTGGATACTAGTAAAGAATTTAAGATTTTTTTTCTTACCAAAGTCATTAAATGCAGTATTACAAAAATCATGGAAATAATAATACAATTTTAGAATAAAAAATATAATCATTGCTAAATATTCACCTAAATAACACAATTCACAGGACATATAGACTTAATTTGCATAGCATAGATTTAACTAATCAGAAAATGAGACAGTTACTCAAATACACAAGACCCACTAATGCGGGTTTGATATCTAATATTCTGACACAACGGAGAGCTTAGCGAGGCGTTAAGAGACGGATCCTACCAAACGATGTGTAATTAGAAAGCTTCATAGATACCTCAAACCTGATGGGATTTCAGGAAGGGGAACATCTTGATGCGAAACTTTCCTGATAAAACTACTTCGGGAGACAACGTGCAAAGATATTAGGTTTCAAGTTGGGAAGCAAATGATGGAATTGTGATGGAGGATGGTATTTGGTATTAAAAAAAAAAAAAAAAAAAAAGGAATTTACTCAAGTTCGTTTGAAATGATTTTCAATGAAGTGAAGTTATTTATGAATTATGAAATATGTTGCATAATGAAGCGTGTGTGTGTGTGTGAGAGAGAGAGAGAGAGAGAGAGAGAGAGAGAGAGAGAGAGAGAGAGAGAGAGAGAGATAACTTTCCCGTCACGTTCAATGGGAGAGGGAGTAGTACACTCGAAAACCCCACTCTTCCACAAATTGCCGAAACAGGGGGTTATAGTTAGGAATGGAGGAGGGGGGAGGAAGGGCTAAATCTGTGAAAGTATGTATGTATATATTCATATCTATCTAAATATTTAGACGTCATTTTTGACGGCTCGGGTACACTAGTACATTCATATAATATCTGAATGTGAACAATGCTTACTACCGAAACCTGCGGCCGGGTACAACAGCGTAGATAATTACTTTTAAAGTAAATTCCATAATTTAAAAGCTTAAAATCCTTACTCGGTTGTACTCTGACGTAAAAGCCGTAGTAACGACGTACTTACGTTCCGAATTTGCATTGATAAACGGTAGACATTATCTTATGAGTGTTCCTATTTTGGATATAATCCCACGATTGGACTGTAGAATGAAGCTTCTATTTTATGGGCAATAAACGAGAACCTAGAACGACTTTCTTCCTTATCAGATCATACCACCCGTTCGTTCCAACTAGGTTGTAATAATAGTCAGAAACTATTATCATTAAGCTACGTTTCTTGGAAGTAGAGGGATGTTATGACCTCATTTTGACCTTCCTTTATATCTTCTAATTTATTTATGAATATTTTTGACAATCATTGAAAATAATTGTTTTATTAGTTGCATTTATATTTCTGACAAAACGACCAAGGAGTTAAAGTACAAGGTTATTTGATAATAGCTAAATTACATTGAATTACTATAAGATATGTTGATGATAGATTGAAATAAAATTACAATGGAAACTGACAAGCTCATGGTTTTCATATATCTCTTACTTTACATACTTCGGTCATATATTCTATTTAATTTATCAAAGACACTATTTCCATTTCTACTCCATTGGTAAAACATACTTAGTCTTTAACATATCTGAACCAAGTCATATTTTGTTGAATAGTTTCAAATCGTCATATCTAAATTTGGAGATTTAAACGTTCATATAAATCAAAAGTCTAGGCTTTGGAGTTTTGATATCGTTATTAGTATTCTTCCTTGTACCTATTCATGATTTGTAATCATTTACATCTGATAGGGTAAATATACGAGAACAATATATTTACTAAGGATACTTCAATTGAGTTCATCAAAATATCCGTAAATCATAATTTAAAATGAAATATTGGTATGGATCAATTTAATCCCAAAGAAAATTGCAAATGTATAAATGCATTCTAAGAAGTGTGTAAGAGTTCTGAATTATAATTATTATATTATTATTATTATTATTATTATTATTATTATTATTATTATTATTATTATTATTATTATTATATTATTATTAAGCTGCAATGATAGTTGGGGAAGCAGGACGCTATTAGCCTCCGACAGGGAAATATATCCCAGTGAGGAAAGGAAATAAAGAAGTGAATAGAATATATGAGAAGTAATTAATAACGAATATAAAATATCTTAAGATCTATAACAACGTTAAAATACATGTGTCTCATTAATTATTTCTTCCCAGGGTTAAGTGAATTTGATATTAAATTTTAATACCTGTTTGTGGCTCTCTCTCTCTCTCTCTCTCTCTCTCTCACTCTCTCTCCTCTCTCTCCTCTCTCTCTCTCTCTCTCTCTCTCTCTCTCTCTCTCTATATATATATATATATATATAAATACATATATATATATATATATATACATATATATATATGTATTTATATATATATATATATATATATATATATTTATATATATATATCATATATATATATATATATATATAGGTACTGTATGTATATAGGGGACTATCAACATGTAAGTTTTCTGGTCCAAATAAATGGATACCCTCTTCGTTAAACGAATCTATCAGGTGCTTATATGTGACGGTTCATTCCCATTCAAGTATCCAATATCAAGGGTCAACGTAATGTAGTACTGAAATACGT
>NC_090764.1:32764981-32769981 GCF_036898095.1 Palaemon carinicauda
TACCAATAAGAGGACTTTTGACTAGTACAGTAAACTATTTAACATACATAATATAGGCCTACTACAATAATCAGAACATTAGATGAACAAGTCCCTTGTAGTTAGTGTTTAGTATGGTCTGATGAGCAATTTGTCTCATGAAATGAGTAAATATTTGCAAAAACTGTTATAACAAAGGTCTCAAAATATCTGCAACTATGAGTATTGGATTCCTTAGCCTTAAAATTAGGAGCCTAGATATTGACCAAAATATTTTTCACGACAGATATTTTGTATAATCAAAGATGATATCCATATGGGACTTGGGGAATTGGAAACATTGTTTTCTTGATTGCTTATACTATAAAGTTTTCAAAAATATATATGGGATTTTATACTCTCCACAAAAATCCAACAAAAGTTAAAATCAACATATATAAATGAAAAACACAAACCATTCTGATCCATCTTTTTCCCACCAATCTTCACATTTCTGCATTTTTTCTGTCGAGCCCCCTCCTATCTCAGCACAATGCCCCAATCAGCATACCAAGTGATAAATCATTTATTTCACCACTGTTTCCTTTCTACATTACTTACCATTTCAATAATTTTATTTCCACTTCTACAGAAAAATAAAAAATCCCATTTGTAACCAACAGCTTTGGATTTTTTTCGCAGTCATTTACTATAAAAAAAAATCAACTTGACTTATCTACTAAATTAAAGCTGGGTGTCCCTACTCCTAACAGATGATTTTGGACGGTTTGGAACTTCCGTTCTATCACGGTCCAGAGATTGTTTTTTTTTTTCCCTTTAATGGCAAGCTTTGAAATTTCTTCATCCTTTTTAGTATATACACAAACACAACAGGGCACCAACCACCCGATGAGTGAGATACTACCGCTAGAGAGTTATGGAGTCCTTTGACTAGCCAGACAGAGTACATTGGATCCTTCTCTCTGGTTGCGGTTCATTTTCTCCTTTGCCCAACATACAACGAATAATCTGGCCTATTCTTTACATATTCTCCTTTGTCGTCATACACCTGACAACGCTGAGATTACTCAACAATTCTCCTTCTCTCAAGGGGGTTAACTACTGCACTGTAATTGTTCAAAAGGTCTCTTTAGTATCGGGTAAGGTATAAAGAGAGACTTTAGCTATGGTTAGCAGCTCTACTAGGAGAAGACCACTCCAAAATTAAATCATTGCTCTCTAGTCTTGGGGTAGTGACATAGCCTCTGTACCATGGGCCTTCCACTTTCTTGGGGTAAGAGTTCTCCTTGCTTAAGGGTACACCCAGGCACACTATTCACCTACCTTTCAATTCGTTAAAGTTTCTATAGTTTATATATAGGAAATATTTATTTTAATGTTGTTACTGTTCTGAAAATATTCTCCTTTTCCTTGTTTCCTTTCTTCATCGGCCTATTTTCCCTGCTGGAGCCCCCTGTGCTTATAGCAATACTGTTTTTCCAACTAGGGTTGTAGCTTAGCAATTGATAACAAATATGTATGTATATATATATATATATATATATATATATATATATATATATATATATATATATATATATATATATATATATATATATATATAACATTTCGGTGTATTTTAACCGTCGAAAAAGTGATGAAAAAACTAAGTCTATACGATCATATATAATAGGAAAATCAATAGTATGAATGCGTTGTATGTCAGAAATACATACACATACAAGGTTTTTAATTGATTCTTAAAAAAATGAATGCTTACATACATACAGACGTATATATATGTAAATATAATAATGTAAATATATATAAATATATATATATATATATATATATATATATATATATATATACACATATATAATAAATGTATATATGTGCATATATATGTATATATTCAAATACCTACAGACTGACGTACACAAATATATATATATATATATATATATATATATATATATATATATATATATATTATATATATATACACACACACACACACACACACATATATATATATATATATATATATATATATATATATATATATATATATATATACACATATGAATATATTGGCTAACAATCCATCTATCTAATGACTCTCGAATCTAGGAAAAACCTCTAAGAAAAAGTTTTAAATGCGCATTTTGGTTTCGATAAACCTCGATGAAATACAAATGAGGATTGTATGTAATTTTCAGGTATTAAAGGACTACTTTTCACCCACCCTCTCTAGACTTCAAAATAATAAGACCCTCTTATTTCCAATAGTCCTCCCTCTTTAAACCATCCAAAAAATTCCACTAACCTCAATTCGTGTCGTGACTCACATCCATATTATTATTATTATTATTATTATTATTATTATTATTATTATTATTATTATTATTATTATTACTAGCTAAGCTACAACCCTAGTTGGAAAAGCAGGATGCTATAAGCCCAGGGGCCCCAACAGGGAAAATAGACCAGTGAGGAAGGAATCAAGGAAAAATAAAATGTTTTTAAGAACAGCATCAACATCAAAATGAATATCTCCTATGTAAATTATAAAAACTTTAACAAAATAAGAGGTAGAGAAATTAGATTGAATAGTGTTCCCGAGTGTACCCTCAAGCTAGAGAACTGTAATCCAAAACAGTGGAAGACCCATGGTACAGAGGTTATGACCCTACCCAAGACTAGAGATCAATGGTTTGATTTTGGAGTGTCCTCCTCCTAGAGGAGCTGCTAAAGAGTCTCTTCTACCCTTTCCAAGAGGGAAAGTAGCCACTGAACCATTTACATTGCAGTAGTTTAACCTCTTGGTGAGAGAAGAATTGTTTGGTAATCTCAGTGTTGTCAGGTGTATGAGTACAGAGGAGAATCTGTAAAGAATAGGCCAGACTAATCGGTGTATTTGTACGCAAAGGGAGACTGAGCCGTTACTAGAGAGAAGGAGCCAATGTAGTACTGTCTGGCCAGTCAAAGGACCCCATTACTCTTTAGCGGTAGTATCTCAACGGGTGGCTGGTGCCCTGGCCAAATCTGCTACATTCAAAGTTCCCATATATTTTTCCTCTCCTTTATCAAAATGTAGACATTTTTGTCAACTATTTCATTATTAACCCCATTGGCAATAATACTACAGAAGCAATTCTTATCCCATACTGTATTACAATGATTTCAGATATATGTTTGATACCAAGCTACCATTATAAATAAAAAGATTTTATATGTTCTAAATGATTTATGCATAATAAAACAGCTCACAATATTCAAGTATATTTATAGCCAATAGTAATTAAGATATTTTTCTCTAATCTGAATATTAGTAATTAGTAATAAAAAGGAAAATTAAACAAAATTCTTCATATTTTCCTTTGGTTAATTTCCCCACATCACTTCAAGCTTATAAGAAAATAAACCTATGAAATATTAACAATGCGAAGCAAACGAACAAAATCTTTAAAGTAATCCCTTCTTCCTTCAAACTCACCATAAGAGTACGTAAAAAAAAAATCATTAATGAAGAACAACAGGGAAAGATCACTCGACGCTCATCTCCATTATATGATCCATTTCCATTTGCAATTTGCATAAAGAATCCATAAAGACACTCCATTCCCCGAGGAGATGAGATCTGTGTTTCGGCGCATCATTGCGAGAGAGCAAACGTTTCATCAGGAGGCTGGGAAGGAACGTTCCTCATAAGATAGGGAACAAACGTTCCTCATGAGTGAGAACAAACGTTCTTCATGAGGCTGGAAACGAATGATCCTCATAAGACTGGGAACAAACGTTCCTCATGAGGGCTGGGAACGAATGATCCTCATAAGACTGGGAACAAACGTTCTTCATGAGGCTGGAAACGAATGATCCTCATAAGACTGGGAACAAACGTTCCTCATGAGGCTGGGAACGAACGTTCCTCAAAGTCTGCGAACAAACGTTCCTCATGAGACTGAAAACAAAAGTTCCCCATGAGGCTGGGAACAAACGTTCCTCAAAGTCTGCGAACAAACGTTCCTCATGAGGCTGAGAAAAAAAGTTCCTTACGTGGCTGAGAACAAAAGTTCCCCCTAAGGCTGGAACAAACGTTCCTCATGAGGTTGAGAACAAATGTTCCTCATGAGGTCTGAGAACAAATGTTCCTTGGGAGGCTGGGAACAAATGTTTCCTCATGAGGCTGAGAGCAAAGCTTCCTTATTATGACGTTTAAGAGACTATCACATTGGGTTATAAGAAGGAGTGGTTAGGGGAAGGAGGAGGGGGGAAGTGGGATGGGGGGTGAGGGAAAAGTCGAAACACACTCCCCACCTCCCTCATCTGTTTTAAGACACTGGGAGTTTTTAAAGTTGGAGCAAGTTTAATTTCCTTGCAGTCAGGGTAAATACTAGCATTGAGAGAGAGAGAGAGAGAGAGAGAGAGAGAGGAGAGAGAGGAGAGAGAGAGGAGAGAGGAGAGAGAGAGAGAGGGAGAGAGAGAGAGAGTTTAGATGTGAACAAGTCTCTACTACAGCCTTTGACATTAGTTTTTGTAAGTTGGAGCAAAACTTTCTTTTGCTTTAATTGAAAAGTTGTGTAAATAAAAAAATGAGATGTTGGAAGGGCTTTTCAAAGTTACCCAACTTTCTATTGGTTTTAAAACTTTAATAGAGTAGCGTTCTTCAAAGGCGTTGCCTAGTATCGAAGTGATATAGATCCTCAATTTATATGAATTTCATGTTTATTCCTTAGGCTATTAAGAACAACCAAGTAGAATATTGACCTTCATCTGCAATTAACTTGATTTTCACAACTTTTTCAAAACACAATAGGATTTAATCTACACAGCTGCAAGAATTATTATTATTGCAGTTGTTGCAAAATGGGGGGAATTTGTATGAAATAAATTGATTAATCCATGAAGTTATTTTCTATTTAAATTCTTACGAAAGAAGGTTAGTAAAGCTGTTTCGTTAGTCATTTAGCGTTTAAGGATTAACTTTATATTATTTTGGGTCAATTGTCTTACGAAAAGAAATTGCATTTTATTTCGAT
>NC_090764.1:32777481-32784981 GCF_036898095.1 Palaemon carinicauda
GTACTGTTATTTCCCAATACGCGAGATTCTCGAAAAGTTCCTAGCTCTAGGGAATAATGTATATTCAAAAGGTTTTGATTTATTCACTGCAAGTAACACAGCACTATACTTTTTTTTTTCTACATGTATCTTAATATTTCCAATACTGAGAAATATCATCTCTCCTATATAATGAAAGGCATTCGCCTAACTAACTATATATATATATATATATATATATATATATATATATATATATATATATATATATATATATATATATATACATATATATATATATATATATATACATATATATATATATGTATATATATACATACATACAGTATATATATATATATATATATATATATATATATAAATATATATATACATATATATACATACAGTATATATATATATATATATATATATATATATATATATATATATATATATATATATATATATACTGTATATAGATATATACTGTATATAAATATATACTGTATATATATATATATCTATATATATATATATATATATATATATATATATATATACACAGTATATATTTATATACAGTATGTATCTATACACAGTATATATATATATATATATATATATATATATATATATATATTTATATATACACACAGTATATATAGACAATATTTATAGACAGTATATATAGACAGTATATATATATATATATATATATATATATATATATATATATATATATATATATATATACTGCTTTCCTGTCACGCTCAGGTTGAAGAGGGAGTAGTTGTATTTAGGAAAGGGTGAAAGGAGTGTGAAGGGATGAATATCTCTGTGTGTGGACATGTATTATTTAGCCGCTATTTTTTTGGCGGGTCGCGTACGCTATTAATACAACTAATCATATAACGTCTAAAATATGCTTCAACTCTTTTAGAAGCAAATACATCTCAAACCAAATATGGACAATATGGCATATAATAAACCATTTATTTCCCATGCATTTATCGCAATTTCCTTTTCCTTTATCTTCAAATCTTTCCATTGCTTTATGGCCAGCAGTGTGTGTCCTCGACCCTGAGCACCGTTGCTACACACATGGGCGTTCGTTACCAAAGATAAATGTCTTCGCATAACTTCAAACTGTTTGCAATCCTCTCCCAATCGCAGGAGGCAGTAGGGGATTTCTAGGAATGCCGCAGGGTGTACTCTAAATAATATCTGCTCGGATAATCCTGCACGGAGGAAGAGGATGGTAGAAAGATATTGTTGGATTGAGAATGTTAACTTTGAATTGAAGATGAGCGTTAGTTATTCAATATAATTTTTCCTAATTTATCTGAGTTTTTTTTTTTTTGTAGTTGTGTAGTAGTATCGAGGAAAAATAAAAGAAAATAATTATCAATACATGCAGTATAATCACCCTTCTTATTTTGAAATCTTATTTGCCAGACATATATCTAATATATATATATATATATATATATATATATATATATATATATATATATATATATATATATATACATATATATATATATATACATATATATATATATATATGCATATATATATATATATATATATATATATATATATATATATATATACATATACAGTATAGCTATATGTTTAATCATTATATATACCTGATATATTCGGAGCATCATAAATTAGATGGATTCATATCTAAAAGATGGAAAGACCAAGAATAGTGCGTAGTACATGTTATCTTTACTAAAAGGAAGAGCAGGATATATTATCAATTATTATTATTATTATTATTATTATTATTATTATTATTATTATTATTATTCCCAGCCAAGCTACAACCCTAGTTGAAAAAAAACAGGATGCTATAATCCTAAGGGCTTCAACAGGAGAAAATAAATCAGTGAGGAAAGGAAACAAGGATATAAATATACTACAAGAGAAGTAATGAACAATTGAAAAAACAATGGGTTAAAATCCATTAATATTCAAATAAACCAGCCCCTTGACTCTTAAAAACTATTTGCTTGAATCTCTCTCTCTCTCTCCCTCTCTCTCTCTCTCTCTCTCCTCTCTCTCTCTCTCTCTCTCTCTCTCTGTATTTTCCAACAATAAAATAGCTGAACGTCTGTCTGTACCTAGGCTGCTGTACCGGTAATAATAAATAGAAATGCCATTAGTATAATAATTTAAAAAAGAGAATGAGAGTGCGGAGTTTATATTTTACTCCGGCAACATCATTTCTGAAATCATAAGTAGGGAAGGAAGATGAAGAGGTAGAGTTATATAGATAATGTAACGGTATTAAGATGAAGGCTTCCGCATATATACTTTCAGGACGAAATTATTACTATTACTATTAATATTAAAATTATGGTCGATAAAAATTGAGACAATGTCTGTAAAAATAATTTCCTTAGAGAGATGAAAGATCTGTGTATGGCAGGATATTTAGAAAATAGGTGTAGAAAATAAATGTCTTGCAGAGATGAAAGATCTGTGTATGGTAGGATATTTAGTAGAGAAGAAAGGGTGAAAAGAAGTTCAGGTATAAGTACAAACTTTACTTTAAGTCACAGATTTGCAAGTGATGGTGTTGCAGGGATGCACCCTCACATTTTTACAAACCCATTTTTCTTAAAATCTAGCATACAGGATCACCCATCGCTGTGATACCGTTTCCTTCTAAGACTAGAGTTGTACTCACTGATTTTGTGTTTTCATTACAGGTGTGAATGACACAACCCCTATGTAAATGTAAAATCATTCAACATTACCTTACACGAAAAAAATTCATAATTTCCCTTGTGGCTTGATGCTGGCCTTTTTATATCCAAGAGCTTTCTGTAGCCTACACCTAAGTTATATACTATATTAGACTATGATATGTCCTTTAAGCTATAATTTCCTTTGCAATAATTATAATTTAAAAATGCAGGTGACCATCCTGGAATTGTTAATAAAAGCCAAATATTAAGGAAATTATTTTGGTAAAATATAAATGCACAATAATTGTAATGTTAACGCTCTACAGTCATTGAAGTGTTGGAGTAGCCAGCATTTCACTTATTCTTGTGTGAAGAAATTAAATCTAAAATAGAATGCCATGGGGCAATAATTATACAGAAGTTACAGATTTTATGAAAAATATTATTGTGATCATTCCAAGGGTATTTTGGATGCTACTACATCTATGCAATTTGGCAAAACGTTACAAATTGGCGGTAAAATTGGCAATCATTTCTGTCCTGCCATATGAATGTCACTCGATTGCCTGCAAAATTGTCGACAATTATCCAAACAGTCAATTTAATAAATATTGTTTCTCAAAAGATTTCAGCAGTCTAAATTGGTCTTATAATAATTGATTGAAATCTGTATATCCATCAAATCAAAAGCTTCTCGCCTATTTTTCAGTATCAACTATTATAGGGCATTGGAGAGGCTTTTTCGGGAATTTTGGTGGAAAATTTCATTCTAGCAAGATATGCAGAAAATACCATGTAGTAACCCGAGGCGGGTGTAAAATAAACGAAACTGGTTTGAGCTAGTTTTTTTTTTTTTTTTTTTTTTTTTCTTGGATGTGGGTATTTGGGAAGGGAGAGGGTTATCGAACCTCTCTCCTAATCTAGGAGGTTAAAAAGCAGTAAGTTTAACAAGATACTATCATAAGGGTCATTTTCATTTATAGCATGCGAAGGCTTTCCTCACTCGTTCTGGTAATGTCTGGAGCAGCAGTTGCACCAAAATATAAACCAATTTCTGGAAACTAGAGTCCCTACGGCTTTGGGTACCAACGATCTTTGAAAGAAATATCATGAGCAACATCTGCTGAAACAATAAAATAGGCTACATGGAAACTCTTTCAGAACCAATTTGAGAAAGGGTAAAGGTGCCATAAATAACAACCTTTTTAATAAAGACAAATTCAAACCGGTCGTCATATTAGAATGACATGCAGTTCAGCTCATCAGGGATAGCAGGCAGACTTAAATAAAAAAAAAAATGGTAAAAATTCATATCAATACCTGTTGTGATTTATATATATATATATATATATATATATATATATATATATATATATATATATATATATATATATATATACATATATATATACATATATACACACACATATATACTGTATATATATGTATATATATATATATATATATATATATATATATATATATATATATATATGGTGCAAACAAGTACAATGTCGTACTTCCTTGTTATCTTGAAAAGGTTCCACAATGATGTAAGACGTGTTTGAAAAATTGGTGTATATTTGTAGATATTACAAAATACGTTTAAAGCTTTCGTCCATCATCTGTGGACTTGGTCACTAAAAAAAAAAAAAAAAATAAAAAAAAAAAAAAAAAAAAAAAAAAAAAAATAAAAAAAAAAAAATAAAAGCTTTAAACGTATTTTGTAATATCTACAAATATACACCAATTTTTCAAACACGTCTTACATCATTGTGGAACCTATTCAAG
This sequence comes from Palaemon carinicauda, assembly GCF_036898095.1. NCBI lineage: Eukaryota > Metazoa > Arthropoda > Malacostraca > Decapoda > Palaemonidae > Palaemon > Palaemon carinicauda. The sequence continues at coordinate 32,781,957 of NC_090764.1, forward strand.
ATATATATATATATATATATATATATATATATATATATATACTGTATATATATGTATATATATATATATATATATATATATATATATATATATATATATATATATATATCTATATATATAAATATATATATATATATATATATATATATATATATATATATATATATATATATATATATATATATATATATATATATATACTGTATATACATATTTATATATATATACATATATATATATATATATATATATATACATATATACATATATACATATATATATATATACATATAAATATACATATATTTATATATATATATATATATATATATATATATATATATATATATGTATGTATGTATGTGTGTGCGTGTGTTAAAGCAATAATTTTGGTAACATTTACAGCCTTTGAACTTTGTACATAATGCATTGCAATATAATTGCTAGGATAAATGCCATTGCTCTCATACATACAACTTAAAGGACAAAGGGTTAGTTATTAATCTCTGCAAAACCCCATGTACTTATCTAGACCAAAATCTATGATAACATATATAATAAATAAAACAACAGACCAGCATCATATGAAATTATATAGAAAATGCTTCATACGTGAAACTATGACGGAAACATTTTCCAGTGTGAACTTTACACAAAAGTGAAGGATGTGTATTCCTTATCTATAGATCTTAAAAATAAAAAACCTATAAACAAAATGTACATGTAATAAAGGGTTTAGATTTAGATCAACACTTGCATTATTATTATTATTATTATTATTATTATTATTATTATTATTATTAAAAACTATACTACAACCCTAGCTGGAAAAGCAAGATGGCATAAGCCCAAGGGTCCCAGCAGAGAAAATAGCCCAGTGAGGATTTGAAACAAGGAAATAAATAAACTACAAAAAAGGAGTAAGCAATCAAAATAAAATCTTTCAAGAACAGTTACAGCATAAAATGTAATCCTTCACACAAACTATAAAAACCTAGAAAAAAAAGAAAGAGAAATAAGATAGAACAGCAAGCCCGAGTGTATCACCAAGCGTGAGAACTCTAACCCAAGACAGTGGAAGGCCATGATACAGAGGATAGGGCACTACTCAAGACTAGAGAACGATGATTTGATTTTGGAGTGTCCTCCTAGATGAGCTGGTTACCATAACTAAAGTCTCTCCTCTACCCTTACCAAGAGGAAAGTAGCCACTGAACAATTGCATTGTAGTTGTTAACCCCCGAGCGAAGAAGAATTGTTTGATTTTCTGAGTGTTATGAAGTGTATGAGGACAGAGGGGAATGTGGTAACAATAGGCCAGATTATTCGGTGTGTGTGCAGGCAAAGACAAAATGAACCGTAACCAGAGAGAATGATCCAATGTAGTACTGTCTGGCCAATCAATGGACCCAATAACTTTACCGGTAGTATCTCAATTGGTGGCTACACAACAAAGATTGTTCACCAATAATGTCCTACATAATAGCCAACTACCGATTCACGAACACACAAGGAAAAACAACCACTATAAAAAAAATCAATATGGGGGATCTGGAATTTTTTTTTTTTTCTAAGCATTGCTTTCTAGAAATTAAAGATCGCAGGCCTCTTCCAGATCCCGCGCCTGTTGGCCGTGAACTAGCAGTCTTTACAATATCAAACACAAGGATCAATTTAATTTATAAAATTTTCATATAATTTAATTCTTTATTCTCTTCTTCAAAATTATGAGGCTTATTTTTGTGGGGTTGAAAATGTAGGAGACATATATATATATATATATATATATATATATATATATATATATATATATATATATATACATATATATATATATATATATATATATATATATATATATATATATATGTATGTGTGTATATATATATATATATATATATATATATGTATATATATATATATATATGTATATATATACATATATATATATATATTATATATATATATATATACATATATACATATATATATATATATATATATATATATATATATATATATATATATATATATATATATATATTTGTGTGTGTGTGTGTGTCTGTACTATCAATTAGCATTATAAAAGACATTCCTTCAACGAATCACCCAATTACCTTTTCAATTGACAGGTGACATTAACCTTCTCTGCAAGGTCATATGACCTGATTTCCCGTTAACCTAATTTCATAGTTCATTAAGCGCGATACCTAATTTTAGAGGCCATTAATTACAATTTTTCCTATCACTGAAACACTGAAGAAGAAGAAGATTTTCTTTCAAATTTCTTCTACGACAGATGCTGCATGGTTAAAAATTCATGTACCGATGTATTTTTTGTTTAATGTAGGATACTTTAAAAGTTTTGGGAGGAATTACAATATATTAATCATTTCTGAATATGCTTTCCGAATCTAATAGTTAGTTTTAGCATTACTCTGACTTTATTTATAGAAATACCCATAATTCATTAGTATGATATATCAATCTTCATAAAATATTCTTAGCTCTTTTGAGATTAAAATTACAATTAATTGTAGAAAGTTCAGTTTTTTTCTATTGGAGTGAAAAATACTTTTATTATGTAAGCTAAAGGTTTCCATAAACGTGAGAAAAAATGGTTATTTTGTTTCCATATAGATATCTTCTTAATTGGAGCATCAATTTTGTTTATTAGACAATCGTTTGATCCAAAAAAAAAAGAAAAAAACAAGAAAAGACGGTATATTTCTCCTTCCGTTGTTTTTACCTTTACTTTTTTCCACACATCGAAGTGAGGCGATAAGGTCTCTATTGATTAATAAATGTTTGCTTCGACTTTTACCTGGATTAACACAGTTAAATTAAAAGGGAATATGATGTAATTTATTCTTTGGATATATAATGTCAAATCCAAAAAATAAACATGAATAATTGAATAAGTAAATACTAATAAATAATACGAATAACTAAACAATTGAAAATGTTTCATTCCATACCAGCGAGGATGAATAGTCTGAAACGGATTAGTATTGATCTAAGGCAT
>NC_090764.1:32794981-32802481 GCF_036898095.1 Palaemon carinicauda
AAGAAGATAAACCTGACTCTAGAATTTTCTTGTCTTTTCTAACCCCGTGGAAACATAATAAGGACGTAATCCCTCGTGCTCATACCTCATGTGTCATACAGCATACCTAAAGACTGTAACAAAACTACGTGAAATACAAAGTTAATTCTTTAAAATAACGTAAATTTACATATACGAAACTGGTTGAAAACACAAGTAAATGAATGATGAAAGTTTCATGTAATTACCATACATTACTTAATCCTACGTGAGTGGAACTTACCCTATGAGCTGGCTATACATCTCTTAAATACACAAATAAAATACATGAATAAAATATTTACTCTTATGTTAGACAACCTTAGTAAGAATATGTATGTATGTATGTATGTATGTATGTATGTATGTATTGTATGTATGTATCTATGTGAAAAAATTAAATTTGTTCAGTTAATTCAGAATACGTTACGCTATAAAAAACATCAAAAGGAATATTATCCTTCTTACGGTGATCATTTGGATTAAAAAGTGAGTTGTAAACCATTATCCTACCATTCATATCATCGTTTAATTTTCAATGCTTTTGTTAATTAAGAAAAAATGAAACACCAGTACCCAGAAAAAACACATTAAAAAACATGAATTTCGCCTCACTGTCATTATTTTGAAAAAATAGGACCAACAACTTCTCTATTAGGGCTAAATTAGTCTGATTTCCTTCTAGTATTTAAAGTGCATCACAATAAAACACCACTCAAAAGGATTTTTCAGCCATGAAAACACGTAAAAGTAAACCGACCTATCCGAGTGTTCTTTGTATTTTTCGAGCATTTGCAAAATATCGAAATAAGAAATATCATTTAACAAAGACCAAGTGGCAAAGAGTGATAAGAAGGGTTGAATATAGTTAATGAAGAAACAATAGACATTAGTGTATGAAGGTAGTAAGTAAAAATGTCTCTATATCACTTTTGTAAATTACATTTTTTTTCCTAAAGTACTAGGCATCTACAAAGAAAATTAATATTTTAAAAACGTTTTACCACAAAAAACTAGATTTTATGACCATCGTATGTATTTTGAGGACTGACAATTGATATCTAAATGTTTCACAGGTGGATACATATTTTGTTATCGGTAGTTTTAAGGAAAAAATAACACTAAAACATATTTTCCCAAGAAGAATTGGATCTATTGTCAGCACTAATTTAAGTTAGCAATAAAGGCAGACATTCTTCAATATACCCGAGACGAAAAGCATCATATACTTTAACTTCCTTTCATTCATTACTAATGCATAATATATTTTTATTCCTTAATCTGATGTAGTTACACAGATCCCACATATAAGATAGTTATAAGTCTTGTGGGTTTTAGCTAGAATGCTGGAAAAATATAGAGTAAATCTAAGTCTAATTGTTCAAAACATTGACAATATAAAGGCAAGAAAAGTCTTCTGTCGAAAGACGATGAATAAAAAATTGTTTCCAGCCTTATTGAAAATTTATTCTTTTTATTATCATCATCATAATCTCCTACAAGTATCGAGGCAAAGGTCCACGGTTAGATTTCGCCAGTCGTCACATCTTGACCTTTAAATTCAATACTTCTCCATTGATCCTCTCCTATTCTTTTATACAAAGGATAAAAAAAAAAAATCTTATCCAATAAAAACCATCCCAATGGTAAGGTCTCATAAATGTAATTTCTTGAAGCTTGCATATATCATTGCTTTGAAAAAAAAAAAAAAAAAAAAAAAAAAAAAAAAAAAAAAAAAAAAAAAAAAAAAAAGAGAGAGAAAAATTTAACCAACTGAAAACAATTTCAAGTAGTTTGGGAAGGAATTTGGATACTAAAATAAAATCTACATAGCTTTAATGAAAGAATAAAAAATTATGTACGGTTTTTGAACTGTGTAAAAATTTAGGAATTTTGTAAACGAATAAAACCAGTTAAAAAAGGTTGTTATCGACCAACTTTCGACGGCGGACTGATAAAGGAGGGTTGCTTAAGTAAACAAACCTGAAGGTGGAAATTTGTATAAAATCTGATTTAAGAAAAAAAAAATAATTTTCTGGCTGTAGAATACTTTTATAATTTCTTATCTGTCTGAAAATCATGAAAGTACAATAAGCAGAAGCACACTGTTTGGAAATCAATGTGATGACTGATGGTAGGATGTCGGAGATGAGTTACAGAATAAAATTATAAAAATGAGGAAAAAGTTTGCGCGGTAAATTATTTGGAAAGGAAACGATTCAATAGATGTAAAAGCTTACACACACAAAAAAAAAAAAAAAAAAAAAAAAAAAAAAGGAAGCAGGGAGTCATTTCCTTCAAGGAAATTAAACATAAATGTCAGATGATGATAAAAGAATATAGGTAACAGTTGTAAGGATGAAGTCTGTCTGTAATGTATTCTTTTTTCAAGTTACCACGGAATAGAAGAACGAAAAATGTGATTGTCTTAAAACTGTATTTTACAGTTTTAAGTGACTTAGTTATATCGAGATAATAGAGGACGACCGGAAGTTTAAAAGAATATAATTCCAAAATGGTAAGAGTAGAGAGAATTAATGATCCAGGAAGTACTGGCTACGCGGACTGAAAAAGTGGTATCAAAATTAAAATGTGTTGATTAAGGATCGGACTGGTGTTGTTAACTGAATTATGGAACAGGTAATAATTTGGAGTTATTTCAATAATAATAATAATAATAATAATAATAATAATAATAATAATAATAATAATAATAATAATAATAATAATAATAATAATAAATAATATCCGATACTGAGCGGGTGGAAGGGAACCTCAGTTTAATAAGGAACTGCAGAATTACGACAACGCCAAACATTCTTAAATTTATTTCCATCACCAATAAATAACAACGTTTCAAACATCTCTGTGTTCATAATCATGTTCCAGGGTAAAAGAAACTAAAACAATATAGACCAAGCTGTACATAAATATTATAAACAAATAAAATTTAATTTAGGATGGGAAAAATCATATTCAGGTAATTTTCAACCGAAAACTAGAAATTTCTTGGTTAAGTTGTGGCTTTTTAGATTTTATAAAAACTGTGACATGGATTGCAAGAGTTCGTTCTCTTTTGATAACTTCTCAATACTACACAGAAGCTCATGTGAAAATGAAATAAGAAAAGCCGAGGCAATTTTTATAAAATCTAAAAAGCCACAGCTTAACCAAGAAATTTCTAGTTTCCGTTGAAAATAACTTGCATATGCCTTTTCCCATTATGAATGGAATTCTATTTGTTCATAATATCTATGTACAGCTTGCTCTATATTGCTTTGCTTTCATTTACCCAGGACAATGATTAGGAACACAGATGTTGGAAAGGTTGTTATTTATTGGTGATGGAAATAAATTTAAGAATGTTTGGCGTTGTCATAATTCTTCAGTTCCTTAATAATAATAATAATAATAATAATAATAATAATAATAATAATAATAATAATAATGATAATAATAATAATAATAATAATGATAATAATCATAATGATAATAATAATGTAGGATTAACATTGATTGACAACAACAACAACAACAATAATAATAATAATAATAATAATAATAATAATGTAAGATTAACATTGATTGACAATAATAATAATAATAATAATAATAATAATAATAATAAAAATAATAATAACAACAATAATAATAATAATAATAATAATAATAATAATAATAATAATAATAATATAGGATTAATATTGATTCACTTATGAATCACACAAGTGACATAACTTTTCACGGCTTAATCTAATGAAGTAGTTTTAACAAACTATATTTTCCTTGGATCTACGATATGATAATTCCATCGGATTATTTTTTTTTCCAGTATTACTTCCTTGTCTAACTTTGCAATGGCCGCTTTCCACATCAAAATACAAAGAGAATATTTGAGGATAAAAGTTTTCGCCTCCACGTTACATAGCGCTACGCTTTTGCAATAAAAATAAAAAGAATTCAGCCACGGAAAAAAAAAAGAAAAAAAAATCAGAAAGATAAAACAGCAACTACAAAAAACTTCAGACTTTTGGTTTCAGCTGAACCTTTGTGCTTTAATTTATGTTTACTGGCTCTCTTCTGTGGCACTCGGGACTCGAGAATTCACCAACTACACTTATTTTTTTTTTTTTCCTTTGACAAGAACTTTTCGTTTGCTACTTTTACCACTAATATCTGTGTTTTATATTCAACTTTGAGTTCATTCTAGGTGTAAAAACTAAGTCATTGATCTACTGCAAGAAGTTTATCAGCTCATCATCATCATCATCATTTTTTCCTACGCCCAATGACACAAAGGGTCTCGGTTAGATTTCGCCAGTCGTCTCTTTCTTGGGCTTTTAATCCAATACTTCTCCATTCCTCATCTCCTATTTCGCCCTTCATAGTCCTCAGCCATGTAGGCCTGGGTCTTCCAACTCTTCTAGTGCCTCGTGGACACCAGCTGAACATTTGGTGAACTAATCTCTCTTGGGGAGTGCGAAGAACATGCCTTAACCATCTCCACGTTTTATTTTACATAAATCTGATACGCATGAGAAAATACCCCGAGCGCTGAGAATAATACGTAACTCCCTGACAGCAATACATATGAACACTGAATATGGCGAGCAAAGTACTGCATCAAGTATTGGTGATCGAAATAATACACACTTTACAAAAATAAATATAGTCTACAAAAATTAACAGCAATTCAAAAGAATTAGCAACAAAAAATAAGTCACACAAAATATTAAATCTGAAATAAACCTTAGACTAAGACAAAAGAAAGACACTTTGAAAAAATTATGCAATCACTTGTTTCACAGGAATTGATTTAAGAAAATATTAAATTTTGACTAATAATGAAAAGAGTTAACACTTTAACACTAATGAATAAAGTAATAATGAAATTTACATATAAGTAACTGTTACACTTACAGTCTTTTGGTTGACACAAGGTTACAGAACGGTTAAGCAAAATTTCTAATGCACTTCACTGTTTAACCTAATCTCACAAGGCCAGTTACAAAAATTTATATTATAAAATGTACTTACATTAACACACTACCCTTTTAACTAATCCCCCAATAATATCACCGACGTTTCAACAAAGCTATACACGTTATACATTAGATAGAAATCACTTATTCACGTTTGAGAGGAAAACACTTTATACACTTGAGAGGAGAGAGGACTGGCAAATGTTTGCCCTTTCAAAGGGATATGCTGAATCTCTTCTGATGCATATGCATTGTTAGGTTCTATACATATTAAATAAATTCATCTAGAACATTCAAGGACATCGTCTGGAAGCTTGGGCAGGGGGGGGGGGGGGGCTATGGGGGTCAAAGTTGACAACTTATCAAGTTGAGGATGGATACCAGCTTACATGGCAATGCAACACTCTTAGCTAACTACACTCACCTCCCTCTCGTAACTTTGAAAAAAAAAAAAAAAAAAAAGATAAAACTAACTCTAGAATTTTCTTGTACGTAATCCCTCGTGCTCATACGTCATGTGTCATACAGCATACCTAAAGACTGTAACAAAACTACGTGAAATAAAAAGTTAATTTTTTAAAATAACGTAAATTTACATATACGAAACTGGTTGAAAACACAAGCAAATGAATGACGAAAGTTTTATGCAATTTACATACATTACTTAATCCTACGTGAGTGGAGCTTACCCTATGAGCTGGCTATACATCTCTTAAATACACAAATAAAATACATGAATAAAATATTTACTCTTATGTTAGACAAGCTTAGTAAGAATATGTATGTATGTATGCATGTATGTATGTATGTGAAAAAATTAAATTTGTTCAGTTAATTCAAAATACGATACGCTATAAAAAACATCAAAAGGAATATTATCCTTTGTTACGCTATAAAAAACATCAAAAGGAATATTATCCTTCTTACGGTTATCATTTGGATTAAAAAGTGAGATGTAAACCATTATCCTACCATTCATATCTTCGTTTAATTTTCAATGCTTTTGTTAATTAAGAAAAAAATTAAAAACCGGTACCCAGAGAAAACACATTAAAAACCATGAATTTCGCCTCACTGTCATTATTTTGAAAAAATAGGACCAACAATTTCTCTATTAGGGCTAAATTAGTCTGATTTCCTTCTAGTATTTAAAGTGCATCAAAATAAAACACCGTTCAAAAGGATTTTTCAGCCATGAAAACTCGCAAAAGTAAACCGACCTATCCGAGTGTTCTTTTGTATTTTTCGAGCATTTGCAAAATATCGAAATAAGAAATATCATTCAACAAAGATCAAGTGGCAAAGAGTGATAAGAAGGGTTGAATATAGTTAATGATGAAATAATAGACATTAATGTATGAAAGTAGTAAGTAAAAATGTCTTTATATCACTTCTGTAAATTACACTTTTTTTCCTAAAGTACTAGGCATCTACAAAGAAAATTAATATTTTAAAAACGTTTTACCACAAAAAACTAGATTTTATGACCATCGTATGTATTGTGCTGTTAATTTAAAGAAAAAGAAATTCTTTCGAAGCACGTCTTTTGAGGACTGACAATTGATATCTAAATGTTTCACAGGTGGATACATATTTTGTTATCGGTAGTTTTAAGGAAAAAATAACATTAAAACATATTTTCCCAAGAAGAATTGGATCTATTGTCAGCACCAATTTAAGTTAGCAATAAAGGCAGACATCCTTCAATATACCCGAGACGAAAAGCATCATATACTTTAACTTCCTTTCATTCATTACTAATGCATAATATATTTTCATTCCTTAATCAATTCTGATGTAGTTACACAGATCCCACATATAGGATAGTTATAAGTCTTGTGGGTTTTAGCTAGAATGTTGGAAAAATATAGAGTAAATCTAAGTCTAATATTTGTGAATCGTTAGACTTTCTAATTGTTCAAAATATTGACAATATAAAGGCAAGAAAAGTCTTCTGTCGAAAGACGATGAATAAAAAAGGGTTTCCAGCCCTATTGAACATTTATTCTTTTATTATCATCATCATCATCTCCTACAAGTATCGAGGCAAAGATCCACGGTTAGATTTCGACAGTCGTCACATCTTGAGCTTTAAATTCAATACTTCTCCATTGATCCTCTCCTATTCTTTTATACAAACGATAAAGAAAAAATCTTATCCAATAAAACCCATCCCAATGGTAAGGTCTCATAAATGTAATTTCTTGAAGCTTGCATATATCATTGCTTTGAAAAAAAGAGAAAAATTTAACCAACTGAAAACAATTTCAAGTAGTTTGGGAAGGAATTTGGATACTAAAGTAAAATCCACATAGCTTTAATGAAAGAAGAGAAAATGCTGTACGGTTTTCGAACTGTGTAAAAATTTAGGAATTTTGTAAACGAATAAAACCAGTTAAAAAAGGTTGTTATCGACCAACTTTCGACGGCGGACTGATAAAGGAGGGTTGCTTAAGTAAACAAACCTGAAGGTGGAAATTTGTATAAAATCTGATTTAAG
>NC_090764.1:32807481-32814981 GCF_036898095.1 Palaemon carinicauda
AAGGTTGTATTCGCAGTAAAACCTTGAAAATGCTGCACAATAAAATGACAAGGAGTTGGGATACTAATGTAACGTATTTGTTTTCAAAAATGTTTAATGGAGGGGTGGGTACCCAAATGGAGGAAGGTAATGCTGCAGGGTCTTCCAAAAGTCTCTCTATTTACAACCAATAACAAAAGTCTCTCTATTCATAGCCAATAACAATCATGCTTTTAGCAATGTTGCTGTTGTGTAGAGTTGTAAGTCACCAATGACTGGTCTCATATCCTGCACTCGCGAATTGAACATCCGAAGAATACAACAAACACACACACACACACACACACACACACACACACACACACACATATATATATATATATATATACACATATATATATATATATATATATATATATATATATATATATATATATATATATATATGTATATATATATATATACACATATATCCATAAAAACAAGTTACCTCTAAAAATTGTAAAGGCAAAATATCAAGCTTATCCAGTTTGCAAACCTCTGAAAGTGTGACCAATCAACAGAGCACCCACCATCCTCTCTACAAATCCCTTCTTTCTATAGTTACATCCCTTTCTGTTTCAAAATCTAATCATTTGTTGGATATTGCGACGTCACACTGAACACAAGCATAACCTTCACGGTGGAGGCAATTTTCAATCGATCAGAAATAAAAAATCTATATAGGGAATTGTTAGAAGACTCAGACAGAATATCAGAAAAAAATATGTAGGTCACTTTTTTATGATAAAAAATAAAAGAAAAATGAAAAATATAAAGTTCAAGCGTACGGTCTACGTGTTTAGAAAGTCCACAAAGGAGACTGTTTACAAATTGAATCTTAGGAGTTAATTAATGCAAACTCTTGATATTATATACTACATGAGGAGACTGGATTTGTCTTGTACAAAGTTTACTTACATGGATATGGTATATTTTTCTAATATCAATCCGTTAAAACTTACAGTAGGGAAAAGAAAACATGTCAATTACTTTCACATTTATAGAGATTTTCATATCTAAGCCGTACTTCACGCCTCTTAAGAGAGAGAGAGAGAGAGAGAGAGAGAGAGAGAGAGAGAGAGAGAGAGAGAGAGAGAGAGAGAGAGAGAGAGAGAGAGAGAGCTTATGGTTTGCTTACTAATGCAAAATACATAATTTGTAATACTATGTTTACAAGAAGTTATTCTTCTGAAGAGAGAGAGAGAGAGAGAGAGAGAGAGAGAGAGAGAGAGAGAGAGAGAGAGAGAGAGAGAGAGCTTAGGGTTTGCTTACTAATGCAAAATATATAATTTTTAATACAGAGTTCACAAAAAGTTATTCATATCAATTTCAGTTACTAGAAGTTTAATTAAAAAGATATCTTCAAGAAAGTTTTTTGTTACCTCACTTAGAAAGGCAGTCTAGATTAATATCTTACTTCTTTTCTCGACAAATAAGTTGCCGTGTAATGTATTAAAAATTAATCCGAGTTGAGGCTACATAATTTATGATATAATGTATATATAAGCATTTTTAAAGAAACACTACCTATATCTTTACCTCTCTACGCTCCTTTAGATTCGCTGATCAATAACAGCTTGTTAACCCGGGCAAAGAAACGCTAAACATCTTTACCTCCCTTGACAGGACTTGAACTAGCACGCGGAGAGTGACCTTTGGTATACACTTTATCATTATGTTACTGACGTGAACTCAGTGAAGTTGAGATACATGCAACTGAAGAAGCCTAGACTCATCTGCTCTACCTAATCACAGTATTTGGATGCTTACTGAGAAGAGGAAATGTACGATCCTTGTTGAATAATGATAGAAACCTGCAGAATCAAAACTATCTGTATTGACTCTGGAAATTTGGATGTGTTTACACTTAGTTTGACAAAAATTAAAGTTCATGGTGTACTGAAATGGAAGGACGATGATTAATTACATCTGGAGGAGCTCAGAGATTGAAAGATTGGAGGGGTAACCTTGCAGTAATCTCTTCCTGTCTAGGGTAGCTGGAAGATAAAAAAAAATAGGAAAGGGGGGGGGGGGGGTGCTTATTACATAGCCATTGTGTTTGGGGTATGTGGAAGATGGAATGCTGTGTATCCTTTGTGTTTAGGGTAACTGGAAAATAGATAGTTAGGAAGAGCACCTTTCCTGTATACTATTTGTATCTAGAGTAGCGAAAATTATACAGTTAAGAAGGATTAAAGCTTAGAGAACATCTTTGTCGAGGGGTAGCTGAAAGTTAAAAAAATAGCAAGCTAAGAAGATGTAACCCGTGCAGTATACTCCCGTGTCTAAAGTAGCTGAAAAAGTTGAACGTTTGGAAGTAGCATGTGCAGTATAATTTTTGTCTCGACTAGGTGAAAGATAAAACAGTTAATTAGATGCAACTCTTACATTATAATTGTTTTGGGGGGTTGGTGTAACAGAAAGACTGAAAGTTAGGAAGGGGTAGCATTTGTAGTGAATTCTCTGTTTTTTGGGGTGGCTGTTAGAAAAGAAGTTAGGAATGGGTAGGAATTGCAGTGTGCTCTTTGTGCCTGGGGTAGCTTAGACAGAACGTTAGGAATGGGTTGTGTTGCCAGTGTACTCTTAGTGCCTAGGGTAGCTAAAAGATTGAAACCAATAAAGTGGTAGCGCTTGTAATAAACCTTTGGTGTATGATGTAGCTGATAATAATAGAAAGAATGATGGGGTACTTACAATGTAAGGAAGACTAGGGACATTCGAAGAGTGGAGATTTCTTAGGCCAAAGTCTGTATGGGCTGGCTAAGTTTGGTAGGTAATAATAGTAAGTGTGTATGGTTCGGAAATAGAAAAAAAAATTAAATGAGATCGCATGATAAGGCTTTAAGGCGATGCTGGATATCTGTTAGGCTTAGTTTTGAAAATAGGAAAATATTATGGTAGACACTCTAAGAACAAAAGTATTTGGATCGTTGTTAGACATCAAAAGAAAATAGGTAACCTTGTGAAAATACATTTTGAAAGAGACTACATTTTTTAAGCGCATGGGTCGTAGAATAATAAGTATAAATAATAGGAAATGGTAAGGGAAATAGTTTGCTGTATTATATGTCAATAGAGTCGATTGACGAGCATATTATCCTTTGAATGAGCAACAACTCAAGATACAAGTAAGTTCAAGTCTTAGAAGTATGGATGAAAATATGGTAGAAAATGTAATGTAAAAGAGTAAGTTTGATAACAGGAAAGAGATGGATCGAATATGCTTTTGATTAAAGACAAAGAAACGGAAGGAGTATTAGTGGAGTTCGTAAAACGTGCTAATGAAGTACTGCGCTTAGCAGGGTATATTTGTGAGAGCAATATGGACAGCTTTGGGAACAAACGTAATAGGCGATAAGATGCAGAGAAGAAGGATTTTGTGTGTGTGTGTGTGTGTGTGAGAGAGAGAGAGAGAGAGAGAGAGAGAGAGAGAGAGAGAGAGAGAGAGAGAGAGAGAGAGAGAGAGAGTGTGGGCGTGTGTGTGTGAATTTGTTTGAGGGAATGATGTAAGAAAGTAGGGAAGGTCTGGTAATGCATGCAGATGGATAGAGGGGCTAGCCAAGAATAAGGGGAGAGCTAAGAAAAAACAGGTAATAAAATTAGCGGGAAGGTGAACAAACCCTAGAGGGAAAATAAAAAGAAAGTAGTTCCATTGGGAATTACATAAATCCAGCGAGAGAAGTAAATAGAAAACAAAATGAATCTAAAAAACTAAAATGGATATATGCTCTTTTAAATTGAATGCACTCCTAGGTTGAAAGAGTGAGTGCATCTAAGATTTTTTTAATGTACAAAACAAGAGAGAAACAGGGTTGAATGAAGCGGGAATGAAAAGCTTAGAATGAGTTTGAGACTGAGGAAGTGGCTGTTGAGATCGTAAAGGGGCTAATCAAGGTGCTTGATGAATGAAAAGACACCAAGAGTTGATGATGTAAGCAAGGGAGAGTCTGTAAGGTATAGCTGGCTGATGGTAAGAAAAGGCCTTAAAAAGAAATGTTAAGGTATAAGGTAGTATTATGAAAAAGGAATAAGTCAATGTGAATGGTTGAAGAATTTAAGTGGTTGATTCTTATGGTTATTTGGGAATACGCAGTTCCGATAAGAAGTGATGAATTAGAGACAAGGTGAACAAAGGAAAGTGAAAATCTATGTGTAAAGAATTGAGAAAAATAAAAGTATCTTTCGAAGCCCAGGTAGGAATATATAGATGTTTCTTATCAAATTTTATTTCCTAAGAAATAAAACATGGATGTAAAATGGAATGCATATGGTTAAATCAGATTAATATGGGATGAGAGAGAGAGAGAGAGAGAGAGAGAGAGAGAGAGAGAGAGAGAGAGAGAGAGAGAGAGAGAGAGAGAGAGAGAGACTGCTCATTGCAGTTCATTACCCATAGATACTATTAGGATGATTTAAGCAACCAATCTTGACACAGAAGGGATGCATATTTTTCTTTTTTTATTAACTCATAATATGGTCACTTCAATAACACATGAATTATCTTTCAATGAATTCATATCAAAACATCATAAGATTATTTACATGGTCCTTCGTAGATGCTTCAGAATAATTAGGAATAGTTCACGAATAAAATTTTTCTTGGAGTATTTGATTAAGCTGTAAATCTGTTTTGTAACAGCCATGGTTAAGAAACGCATAGGAGTTTCAAAGAAAAGATAAGGAATCTTTCCAGTCTAAATAATTTTAGGAATCTGCAATTCAAAATCTTAATATAAACATATAATATATTTCTATATATTACAAATATATTTACTAGAACTCAATGCCTTACAATATGGTTTACTGTTTATCTTGATATTTGATCTTCAACCGCTTTGATTTGTAATTGTTTAAAAATGTTAAGTGAATATGCGTAATCTCTTGAATGTTTTTATCATAAAAAAAATTATCCCAAATGAAAACACAAAAGGAAGTCAATAATGAAAGAAATCTGGCATCACCTTCAAAACTGATGTAGTTTTGACAATATTTATACGATTTCCTTACAATGATATTCCAATCGAAAGCCTCAGATTTAGTTTTGCTCAGTGTGGAGTTGATTACCGACATTAATTAATAAACCACAAACTGTTAATTAATAGAGGTAGCAGCGTGTCATTAATTAGTGCATGCAAATAAATTGATTAATTCTGATGTTGTTTTAACAGCTTTATCATAAAATAATACCCATATTAATGCAAGGGAGGAACTTCAGTGATTAAGAATAACTAAAAGTAACACAAATTTCTTATGCAAAGAATATTGTGGAGCATGGAACACACACACATCTCGCAACAAACATCTAATTATTTTTACTTGCACAAAAGAGAGGATAAATTCGTACAATTTCATATCGTTACATAAAGAACTCTTGCTCTTATATTAATTCTTGTTTCCCAATATATATTTTTCTATTGTATCTCTATAAATTTACTAGTGCACGCGACCCGTCATAATGACGGTTACAGATTCAGAGAGATATGCACAAACACAGAATCAACCCTCTCGCCCTTTTCTTAACTACAACATGGCAGTTGTGGTTTTTCCAAGTGTAAGCTACCTCTCGGATATGTCCCTATGTCCAATCTCTTTAGGGTACGACTACTGCATCTCCCGCTACCCGAGGTACGGAGAAAGACAGAGTACTGTAGCTATACGTCTGGCATTGCTACTCAGCGTGACTGGAAATATATATATATATATATATATATATATATATATATATATATATATATATATATATATATATGTGTGTGTGTGTGTGTGTGTGTGTGTGTGTAATGTAAATAACTAGAAACCTACTCTTTATTATATAGTGAAGATACAGCAATACTTAATAGCATTTACATATTTGAGAGTTAGTTCACTGAAAACAAACTGTGTAAAAAATTACTCCTCTTGTATCATAAGAGTACATTCTTAATCAGCAAACAATGCATTTGCCTTTTCCAACATGTAAGACATTGCTAAAGGTAAATTTGCCTTCCCTCTGTTATTGCAAATCTATATTAAATTTTATAACGATGACACCATACAGTATTCGTTTTAGTGACCTAATATTACCGAAGCTAAACTGATGAGCAGAAAAAAATGCATGCAAAACTAAAGGATATCAAAGCAAAAATTCATTTACGTAGTTGGATATTAATCTGTTTAAATGCCTGAAATTAAATGAGTTTCCTCGTTAAGCTAAATGAATTTTTACCAATTTCGGAATGACTGTTAGAGTATTTTTCCAATGAATAATAAAGTTGAAGGATTGTTCTCGAAAAAGTTATTCGGTTCTTTTTTTCACATTGCCCTAATTTCTTTAAATAACTTTTTTACAACGTTCTTTTTTCACAAAGAAAAAATAATTTAATTAAGAAAGTATTTAGCATCTTTTTTTTATTATGCATATTATTTTTTCCACAACATCGACCCCACATAGAAGTGGGAAGAGATGCAGACAAAGAAGATTTTTTTCCACAAATTCTATCTCAGGAGATAACTGAAAACGTTCACTACATCTATACGATATCATTCTTCATAAAACTGTTTGGGGAAAAACCCATTTTGTCGAAAATTTTGTTTTTAATTTGGTTTCTTTTTGTTTAAAAAAAAAAAGAATTAAAGAAATAAATTAAAATACTACGTTACATGGATGGCACCAAATCTAATTCATACCGCAAGTCACTATTACATTCATCATTTACATGATAAATCAAGGATAAGATTTGCCTCATTAGCTTCCTCAGCATCTGCACATTCAAATACCTAGACAGGAGATATATCAGCTAGCCCTCGAGGCCTTATGAATTATTTTTCGACTAATTACTTACCGATGAATTTAATTGAAATTAAATCTATTACATTATGACAAACCTTTCCTTTCTCTATTTCTTTCCCCTATATCCAGTTATTACTTTTAAAGATATGCCCTAAACCCTCTTTTAATATTTAAAGTACCTACATCATGGTTTTATACACACTTTTCACCAATTTATCACCCAATCATTCTCTCAATGCGACGAATCAAATACGAAACAGACTTGTCTCAAATTATAGAAAAAAATGTAGCCTTTTTTTTTTAAATTTAATTTCTCACGCTTTACTTCTATCCATCTTATATGATAACCCTTCCCCCTTCTCGTTTCTCGTTATAAATAATCTGTTCCTAGCGATAGTCCAGTTACCTTGTTAATCGTGAGAGTCAGACGGGCATGCAGGTTATACAGGTCAGTGCTCTCTGCTTTATTCACTTAAGTGATGACTGAAAAGGACCCTTTGGAGTTTCGATTCTTCATCTCTTGCTAGACAGGGCCGAGGGGAGGAAATGATTGGTACTTGAGAACAAACCAGCAGCACACTATATTTGAACCAGTGCAGAATGCCTCAGGCAATTCAGTGGTTTGGCATGATCCAAGCAAGGACTTAAAAACTGGGGACCCATGGACTATACGGTCACTACATCCGTGACCTGTATAAGCAACCCTTTTG
>NC_090764.1:32817481-32822481 GCF_036898095.1 Palaemon carinicauda
ATATATACACACACACACACACACACACACACACATATATATATATATATATATATATATATATATATATATATATATATAAATATATATATATATATGTAGATAAAATGACCCGTGCAGACGGATAATAAGATGTCGGCATATGGGTTTTCTTCATTTATTACAAAAGGTAAGTTCGTAAGTACGCTATACACAACTGCCCTCTCAGGTGACGGACTTGTCAGCTCGAGTGCTCACCGGCAACTAACTACTGCCTTTGTTACCAAGATGCAACCATTGCAGAACATGCTGACACATAGTTTTTTGTGGAATACTCATGAATATTGAGTTCATTTACCTTGACATAAAACACACATATATATACATGAATTAGGATATATATATATATATATATATATATATATATATATATATATATATATATATATATATATATATATATATATATATATATATATACATATATATATATATATATATATATATATATATATATATATATATATATATATATATATATATATATGTATATATATATATATATATACACATTTATTTATTTATTTTTTGTATTTGTGCCCGGCCCTGTGTGATGTGGTTAAACAGTGAAGTGCATTTATTTTTTGCTTAACCGTTCTGTAACCTTGTGTGAGCACAAAGGCCGTAAGAGTAACACTTGCTTATTTCCTATAGTGTTGATTTGTCATCTTCATTTCATTAATTGGCAAATTTAAATATTTTCATAAATCAATTTCTAATGAAACAATTGATTGCATAATTCTTGAAGTGTCTTTTTGTCGTAAGTCTAAGATTTAGTTCAGATTTAAATTTCGAGTGATTCATTTTTTTTTATTTTACTTTTGAATTGTTATTTTTATAAAATATACATATTTTTGTAAAGTGTGTATTATTTCGATCACCAATAATCAGTTCAGTAACTTGCTCCTACCTCTGAATAAGAACCGAAGTGAAAGGTTGGTTTTAGGATAGTTCCCGCTAAAAGTAAAGCAATCACCAAGTTCTTGTTTTGATTATAACGTAAAGAGACCTTTACATATTCAATGTTCATATATATTAACGTCTGGGAGTTGCGTATTATTCTTATAGCTCGGAGGTGTATTCTTTCGTGTATCAGATTATGTTATATAAAGCAGGTGAGTTTGGGTGTTCGAGAATTAATTTATTCGATAGTTGTGGCCGCGGGGGCATAAAAACAATTAGAATAGCGCCAACGTTATCCATGCGTGTCGTAAGAGGCGACTAAAAGGGACGGGACGAGGGGGCTGGGAACCCCCTCTCCTGTATAAAAAATCCTGTGAGACGTTATCAAAGAGATGGAGCTGGGGGGAGAGTGACTGCTCCCCGCACTCTAGTTTTGGGATGTTTGAATGTGCGTGGATGTAGTACGATAGAGAGTAAAAGATGTGAGATTGGAAGTATGTTTAGAAGTAGAAGGATGGATGTATTGGCCTTGTGTGAGACAAAGATGAAAGGAAAGGGTGAAGTGATGTTTGGTGAAATGTCTGGTAGAGTGTCTGGGATTGAAAGGGGAAGAGCGAGAGAGGGTGTGGCTTTATTGCTGAGTGAATGGATGACAGGTAAAGTAGTGGAATGGAAGGAGATATCATCTAGGTTAATGTGGGTAAGGGTTAGGTTGGGTAAGGAATGTTGGGCGTTTGTCAGTGCGTATGGGCCAGGTAGTGAGAAAAGTAAAGAAGAGCGGAATGAGTTCTGGAATGAATTAACTAGGTGTGTAGAAGGACTGGGTAGAAGGAATTATGTAGTTGTCATGGGTGACTTAAATGCTAGAGTGGGCGCTGGAGAGGTAGAAGGTGTCATTGGGAAGTATGGCGTACCAGGTGAAAATGAGAGTGGTGAGAGACTGGTAGATATGTGTGTTGAACAAGAGATGGTAATAAGTGCTAGCTTTTTTAAAAAGAAAGATAAAAATAAGTATACATGGGTAAGAGTGGCAAATGGAAGAGTAGTAGAAAGGGCATTAATGGATTATGTGTTGATAACTAAAAGAATGTTTGGAAGATTGAAAGACGTGCACGTGTTTAGGGGTATGGCTAACGGTATGTCTGATTTTTTGGTGAAAGGAAAATTAGTTGTAGCAAAAGAGTGGGGGAATAGAGTAGGTGGATGTAAAAGGAAGCTAGTGAGGGTTGAAGAGCTAATAAAACCGGGGGTAAAAAGTAAATATCAGGAAAGGTTGAAAATGGCATATGATGAGGTGAGAGTAAGAGAAACTGGTAATTTAGAGGAGGAGTGGAAGTTAGCAAAAGAAAATTTTGTTGGGATTGCAAGTGATGTATGTGGCAAGAAGGTTGTTGGAGGCAGCATGAGGAAGGGCAGTGAATGGTGGAATGAAGGAGTGAAGGTAAAAGTGGAAGAGAAAAAGAGGGCTTTTGAAGAATGGCTGCAGAGTAATAGTATAGAGAAGTACGAAAAATATAGAGAGAAAAAGGTGGAAGTAAAGCGCAAGGTACGTGAGGCAAAGAGGGCAGCTGACCTGAGGTGGGGTCAGGGACTGGGTCAGTCATATGAAGAGAATAAGAAGTTTCGGAAAGAAGTGAAGAGAGTAAGGAATGCTGGCGCAAGAATTGAAGAGACAGTGAAAGATGGAAATGGAAGGTTGTTAAAAGGAGAGGAGGCAAGGAAAAGGTGGGCGGAATATTTTGAAAGTTTGCTGAATGTTGAGGATAATAGGGAGGCAGATATAATTGCTGTTCCAGGTGCTGAGGTGCCAGTGATGGGAGATGAGAATGAGAGAGAGATTACAATAGAGGAAGTGAGGAGAGCACTAGATGAAACGAGAGTAGGAAAAGCATCTGGTATGGATGGTGTGAAAGCTGAGATGTTGAAGGAAGGGGGTGTGACTGTACTTGAATGGTTGGTGAGATTGTTTAATATGTGTTTTGTGTTGTCAATGGTACCAGTAGATTGGGTTTGTGCGTGTATTGTACCACTATATAAGGGTAAGGGAGATGTGCATGAGTGTTGTAATTCAAGAGGTATTAGTTTGTTGAGTGTAGTTGGAAAAGTGTATGGTAGAGTAATGATTAATAGGATTAAGGATAAAACAGAGAATGCAATCTTGGAAGTACAGGGTGGTTTTAGAAGAGGTAGGGGTTGTATGAATCAGATTTTTACAGTTAGGCAGATATGCGAGAAATATTTAGCAAAAGGTAAGGAGGTGTATGTTGCGTTTATGGATCTGGAGAAAGCATATGATAGAGTTGATAGGGAAGCAATGTGGGATGTGATGAGGTTATATGGAGTTAGTGGAAGGTTGTTGCAAGCAGTGAAAAGTTTATACAAAGGTAGTAAAGCATGTGTTAGAATAGGAAATGAAGTGAGTGATTGGTTTCCGGTGAGAGTGGGGCTGAGACAGGGATGTGTGATGTCGCCGTGGTTGTTTAACTTGTATGTTGATGGAGTGGTGAGAGAGGTGAATGCTCGAGTGCTTGGACGAGGATTAAAACTGGTAGACGAAAATGATCATGAATGGGAGGTAAATCAGTTGTTGTTTGCGGATGATACTGTACTGGTAGCAGACACAGAAGAGAAGCTTGACCGACTAGTGACAGAATTTGGAAGGGTGTGTGAGAGAAGGAAGTTGAGAGTTAATGTGGGTAAGAGTAAGGTTATGAGATGTACGAGAAGGGAAGGTGGTGCAAGGTTGAATGTCATGTTGAATGGAGAGTTACTTGAGGAGGTGGATCAGTTTAAGTACTTGGGGTCTGTTGTTGCAGCAAATGGTGGAGTGGAAGCAGATGTACGTCAGAGAGTGAATGAAGGATGCAAAGTGTTGGGGGCAGTTAAGGGAGTAGTAAAAAATAGAGGGTTGGGCATGAATGTAAAGAGAGTTCTATATGAGAAAGTGATTGTACCAACTGTGATGTATGGATCGGAGTTGTGGGGAATGAAAGTGGTGGAGAGATAGAAATTAAATGTGTTTGAGATGAAGTGTCTAAGGAGTATGGCTGGTGTATCTCGAGTAGATAGGGTTAGGAACGAAGTGCTGAGGGTGAGAACGGGTGTAAGAAATGAGTTAGCGGCTAGAGTGGATATGAATGTGTTGAGGTGGTTTGGCCATGTTGAGAGAATGGAAAATGACTGTCTGCTAAAGAAGGTGATGAATGCAAGAGTTGATGGGAGAAGTACAAGAGGAAGGCCAAGGTTTGGGTGGATGGATGGTGTGAAGAAAGCTCTGGGTGATAGGAGGATAGATGTGAGAGAGGCAAGAGAGCGTGCTAGAAATAGGAATGAATGGCGAGCGATTGTGACGCAGTTCCGGTAGGCCCTGCTGCTTCCTCCGGTGCCTTAGATGACCGCGGAGGTAGCAGCAGTAGGGGATTCAGCATTATGAAGCTTCATCTGTGGTGGAATTGTGGGAGGTTGGGCTGTGGCACCCTAGCAGTACCAGCTGAACTCGGCTGAGTCCCTGGTTAGGCTGGAGGAACGTAGAGAATAGTCCCCTTTTTGTTTGTTTCTTTGTTGATGTCGGCTACCCCCCAAAATTGGGGGAAGTGCCTTGGTATATGGATGGATATATATATATATATATATATATATATATAATATATAGCCTATACATATACATACATATATATGTGTATGTGTGTGTGTTTGAGTTTATGTGTGTATGTAAGTGTATGAATATACTTTATGTACATACAAATATTCATATAACATCAATACATTACTATCTAAAAATGTATGGACAATTTCCACGCTGAATCCTTAAAAGTATTCTCATGCCTTTTTTCATACGATACAATTTTATTTGATTTTATAAACTGTTGATGATCCCCCATTTAAATACTTGATAATCATACTAAAGACCAAACAACGACTCGTAAAAATAAAAGAAACACAGAAAAGGGAGATTCTTATGGTTGAATTGTTCACCTGCAAGCTTCAGGACACCCGACTTTTACATCGAACCAGCCTCGCCTTCAGAAAGGAAACGACGAAAGGATAACATAACATAA
>NC_090764.1:32827481-32847481 GCF_036898095.1 Palaemon carinicauda
TTTCTTATCAGCGTTGCTTATAATTTACTGTTCCTAATTCATTTAATATATCTCATTTCGCTTAAATTTTTTACAATTTTGTAATTTAGGCTCTATATATTATTCTTCATTACTCAGTTTCACTTTCCGTATTGGACAAATTTCATTTAGGACCCTAAAATCAAGTGTTTGTTCTTTCAAAGAACATTAATGAAACCAAATCTTTCTTTATATATTCCTCTACCATAACTGTATTTGTCATCATAATGGCATGCCTCAAGTGAAGATTTTCTTTGATATTTTTGTATGATCCAATTTATAATGATCCCAAATCTTAAGTAAGTCGAAACTATAGTGTTGTCCAAATCTAATAGTTTCATAAATATATATATTGTAGCATAGAAAATATTAGGGAGCTCACTAATCATGAATAAAGTAGTGTACGCGATCTGTCAAAAATGACTGCTAAATATTAAGATAAATATGCAAACACACGCACATAAACACACTGGCACACGGATGCAATCGTTCCCACTTCTCATCAAGGTATTACTACTCATCTCCCACTCCCCTACCCGAGATATGGGGAAAGACCAGTAATTATGGCCTTGTTACTGAGCTTGACCGGAAAAATAGAAATAGATACAGTATTTATACATACACACACACTATATATATATATATATATATATATATATATATATATATATATATATATATATATATATATATATATATATATATATATACATGTATATATATATATACATATATATATATATATATATATATATATATATATATATATATATATATATATATATATATATATATATATAGAGAGAGAGAGAGAGAGAGAGAGAGAGAGAGAGAGAGAGAGAGAGAGAGAGACTTGCTCTTTATTATATAGGGGAGATTGCATTTTGTAAATAAATTTTAGTAGTAGGACACCAATATTCAAGCCACTCTCTCGAAACGGAATAAAAGCAAAAAAAAAAAAAAAAAAAAAAAAATATTACGAAACGCCAAGAGAGCAGGAATATGATAAATACAAATAAGTGCAAAACAGCAACGAACAAGAAAGGAAGACAAAACAAAGAGATTTACAGAGATGGCATCCGAGCCTTTCCAGTACATTAACTTCTCGTCAGATTTCGCTTCCAGATTTTTTTTTTTTCCAGCAAAATTTTTTCAGTAATTCGTAATATATAAAAGAAAAAATATATATACATCTTTTCATTCATTATTCTTCACAGAGTTTTGTTGATAATGCAGTTTGGGAATAAATTTCTGCTAATAAAGTTTACTTATATTTTATATTCATATTTGAACGATAAATGTATATAGAAATAAATTTACATGGGACACATACGGCACTGTTGATATTTAATCCATGTATTAACTGATCTAAATTTAACATACTTTTGATATTTGACAAAACTGGCAGATTTATTACTTAAAACAATGAAATAATCTTCATTTCAAGATTAATAGTTTATTACTTAAAACAATGAAATAATCTTCATTTCAAGATTAATAAAGTCTGACGCAAGTTAATTTCTTAATCTTTATTTCACTTATTATTTTAACAAAGGAGAAAAAATAGTTTATTTTCACGAAATGGTCTTGATACTTTTACAATATTTATAATTATTTTATTTTATTAAAAACAGAACTACTATTTTCTTTCCATTGAATCCCAAACGTCATTTTGCATAAGTACATGTTTATAAAGGAATATTATCCACGAAATCTAAATTGATACAAAAAATTATCTCTCATCAAGAATGAACTTGGTAAAGTTTTAGATCGAAAATCTATTAGGTAAAATTATCAAAATGTAAACTAAGAAAATAGACTTTAAAATTCACAAAGTAACAAATATTGATACATTTTCATCCTCGAGAATAAAGGTCAGATTTTAAAGAATAAAAGAAAAAAAGGGAGAGGAAAACTCTAACCAGAGAGGGACGTACCTGGAAAATACCAGCCATTGTTTCCATTAAAACCTTTGTGTTTTGAGGTTCATTTTTTATTCAGTGTTTTTATTGTATTTCACGTGCGATTCGAAGATTTGAAAATTAAATATATTATTAGGAGGTAATAACTTTCTCTTTTTTCTTCTCGTATACTTGTGTGTATGTATGTAAGAGATAGCGAGAAAGAATGAGATCTTTAAAGTGCTTCGGAGTTTTACAGTTTTCATTTTCATATAACCCTATTTTATCAACTCACAAGTCGACATGATATATTACGTGTGTGTATATATATATATATATATATATATATATATATATATATATATATATATATATATATATATATATATATATATATATATATATATATATATATATACACACACATATATATATATATATATATATATATATATATATATATATATATATATATACATATATATATATACAGTATATATACATATATATATATATATATATATACATATATATATATACATATATATATATATATATATATATATATATATATATATATATATATATATATATATCGCAACTATAGATAGAGAATTCGTCCTTCAAACTCGGATTATTCACGTGATTAGTGATAACATTTTGTTTTTTAATATCATAAGCATGGATACAAAAAACATATTTTCCACGTATTTGAAAAACCAATAATGGATACGTGAAAATGAACGGGAACAAGGAAATAACTCCCAATGATATTTTATAAACGAAAGAAAAATGATCAATAAATGATTTATTAAAGAGAATCGGTAACAAATAAAACCGATCTTTCCATAAGAATATATTAATAAATATTCATTAAAACAGATAATAAAATTTATAAGTAACACGATACAAACATTTCCGGTTTGTATTAATTAACCTTTACTACCCGCATGAATGTCTTATTGTTCATTTGTCTAAGTTTAGAGTTAATTATGAGCAGTAATTAATTGAAGTATTTCATTGATTAACGACGAGAACGGTGAATTATTTGGTAATAGATAATCACTCAATCATTAATTAAGGAAATGCCTTTGAATGTCATTTCTGTGTAGAATGATTTTGTAATTTGGAGTAACGAGTATTTTAATAATGTATTTTCATTCATCTGATACTTTCTTTCACGGTATCTTTTTTTTAATTAATTAGAATATACTTATCTCTCACTAAAATCTAATCTACAGTATGTCCTTATTCTTTATATCAAAGTACGTGACCCGTCAAAATTAACGGCTAAATATTTAGATAGATATGCGCACACACACACAAACACAAACAGATTCAACTCTTCCTACCCCCATCACCCTTTCCCAATTACAACCCGGCAGTTTGCCAATTTGTGGGAGATTTTCGTTTCCAAGGTACCCTTTCTCACAAGGGTATGACTATGCCTTTTCCCTCCTCTGAGCGTGACCGGAAAGAAAGAGTGTATATATATATATATATATATATATATATATATATATATATATATATATATATATATATATATATATATATATATATATATATATATATATATATATAGCTAGACGCGTTGCTCTATACTGTATAGGGTAGTTACGTTTGATCATGTCAGAACTGAGAGGAAGATATACAGTAAACGGGTAAAGTCTCTTATGAGAAGGCAACATAAATAATCAATTTGGGAACTTCATGGAATATTCAGTGCAATGATGTGAACGCAACAAAATTCCCAATATAATTGAAAGAATAAAATAACAACAAAGGAATACATCTTTAAAAGCATATTTCATTTTTTAATACGAAATCGAATTCATGAAGCTAAAGGCTCTTGTTGAGATGATGTTAAATATATTTACCTTCTTCTCCAGAGGCCACGTACAGAGAAATGTATAATCCTTATTCAGCTTAAAATTGCAATGAATTTTATGCAAGCTTGATTTTTTATTCATATGTATCAAATTTTCTCTTAATTACTTTTCCTTTGTGTTAATTTCAATGATATTATTAATGATATTAGAGGCGTGCTAAATACGTATGAAAACAATAATTAAAATTAAATAAATCATTGTAGACAAAAGGAAAAACAAACTTTTAAAATCTTATGGCACAATTAACGAACATAGATGAAGATATTGAGGGTTTTGAATATTTATGATATATCTCAAATGTTAACGATGTTTAGAAAATATAAGCCAAATTAGATTGAGATTAGTAATTTTGAAATATAAATGCTCACCAAAGCTATTTAGAATACGTATTTCGACAAAGATTAGAATACCCAGACCCGTTTACATAAACTTGAAAGAATTTCATTATGAAATTGTTGGACATTATTATTCACATAGGGCATTATATAAAGGAAAACTTTTGATTAAATTGAAATTGGGGCCCCAATTACGTATCTAGCCGATCAGCTCAAGTTTCCCTTGAGAACACCTTTGCTGTAACTTTTAATGTATGGATTTGTTGGTCAAAAACCGAGCCGAAAAGGTGAACTTTTTAAAACATTTACTTTGTTTTTAATTTCTATTCCTTATCAGTTTTTCTACTTTCTCTTCCTATTCCAAAAATAAATTCTGCATATTTCTTTTTAATATCTTTTAGGCTGTGATGATTTTTTAAAGTTAACATATTGAAAGTCGCATGCTTGTTTCAGAACGTAATGCGACACTAAATATGAAATTACAGTAATGGAGAGAGAGAGAGAGAGAGAGAGAGAGAGAGAGAGAGAGAGAGATTTGGGAAAGTATATAACTTTCATATAATAACGGTTTTAGAATATACAGCCATATTCCTTATTGACGACATTATTTCTCGTAGAATTTGGTTGCAATCTGATAAGTTGAGATTACATCATCAAATTCCAAAATGAATCGCTGTGTAAAACATAAAGCTCAGCTCTGTGCGTAATGGTATGTGTCACCAATAAAATTTAAGCTAATTTGGCTTTTTTCTCATCAAACAAAAAAAAATTATGTTAACTTCAGACATTTTACTAATAATGAAAAATATCGATGAAAATTCATAATAATGACTGACATGCTGATTAAATAAAAAAATATTTAGAATGCTTAAAGGGTCTTCCAATGTACAGGACGCATGTAAAATACTTTCGATACAAACGTAGAAAAGTTAGATTTTCCCTTTAATAATGTTATTAGAAATTTATATAATCTAACGACATTTCCTTTCTATATACACGAAATGCTTGCAAAATAATCGCTGCTTTCGGCTGAACATTTTACCAAACGGAAAAAGGTAAAAAGAAATACTTGTTATTCACAAAAGACTTAAGTTGTTTTCATAAAACGTCTATAAATTATCCTATTGCTTTCAGCTCCTATTTTCTCTTCTGGCCCAAAAGTGATCCGATTAAATTCAAATGTCACTTAATGGATGTTCCTGCATTTGTAAATTCTTATCTCAAATCTTTATTGGCGAAAAATGTATTCAACAGAGTTTTCCCCAAATGAGATTAATAACGGATATGTACAGTTAATGTCCTCTAGAAAAAAAAATTCTAAAATTTAATTTATGAAGGTCTGAATCGCAATTCGTAATTTTTTTTATTCAAATATCCCATAATCACGCATATACTTTGTGTGTGTGTGTGTGTGTGTATATATATATATATATATATATATATATATATATATATATATATATATATATATATATATATATATATATATATATATATATATATATATATATATATGCATAAAACTGAAAGTAAACATCTTCAGACAGGAAATGAACATACGTGAATTATTTATGCAGACTTCATGGAACAATTCCTATACTTGAGAGAGAGAGAGAGAGAGAGAGAGAGAGAGAGAGAGAGAGAGAGAGAGAGAGAGAGAGAGAGAGAGAGAGAGAGAGAGAGAGAGAGAGAGAGAGAGAGAGATACAAAAAAGTTATATATGCATATTATAAACTTTAGTAGAACCGGCTATGTAAATCAAGATAAACACCATAAAAAAGATAAATCAACGACTTGAAAATTCAATTACAAACACAAATGTTTCGAAATTTTTTCAAATTACCTCTGAAATATAAGACATTTAAGTCGGTGAAATGAAGAAAAATTCACTAAATCTTTGTAGTAAATTCTGTAATGAACCAAAGGCACAACCTGGAGTTTTAGAAATTTTAGGGCCTCCATAATTGGAATACCAATAAATCATTGGGTTCTCACCAACCAGAAAAAAAGCTGAGTATTTTCGACTTACAGTTAGAGCATTGAAAGAAAAAGACTTTACGGGAATTATTTGATATATTGTACCTGAAAGATGATTTTGTAGTCGGCTTATCATTATCAATAAACACCGAATTTTTTTTGATAAAATTATTAACTTCCTTGCACAAGTGTCAAATATTCCAATGCTAAAACATGCATATTATGATTGAAAAATGTATGAGTACCTACATAGGAATTTTTATATAGGGATAATGATAACGGGTGTAGAAAACAAATGTTTAAATAAAGCAGTACATCTTCACTCCTATTTTTCGATTGGTGTTTTTTTTTTTTTTTTGTTCTTTAACATTCCGAAGAAATATTAGTTTGGGGTCTTTATACATAGACTATTCATATATATCATTAGATTTTATAAACTGTGAGTAACAGGATTATGAATAAAAAAACAATTTTCGAAGACTAAATGCAATACTACTTTTATCAAAGGTCTTCGTAAATGGCAACGTAGAAAACTGTAGAAACACTGCATAAATTAGGATGAATGCTGACAATCTCTCTCTCTCTCTCTCTCTCTCTCTCTCTCTCTCTCTCTCTCTCTCTCTCTCTCTCTCTCTCTCTCTCTCTCTCATGCATTAAAAAAAATGAAAATGCCAGACTCTGAAAAGAGAAACTTATGTTGTTCTGAAAAAAAAAAGTGTTCATCCCAAGCGGTGTGTAAAAAACAGACGACTTAACTAGACAAAAACGAAAAAGAAAAAAGAAAGAAAAACCTTAAATGGAAGGGTTCGGAAGTTTTTCCAACTAACTTTTATTTGACAAATGAAAATCACCTTTAAACTCGATAGTATGAGTAAGTTATCAGAATATGTGGTCGAAACATATTGGCTCGATCCTTCATTTTGTGACTCATACCACCAGCTCAATATACCAATGAGTTCGGTTCTGACAGGCATTCACAAACGTCTTCTACTGATGTTATTGGAATGCATGTACAGTAGAACCTCGGTTTACGAACGACTCCGCTTACGAATTTTTCGGTTTACGAAGTGACTTTCTCTGAAAAATTCGTCTCGGTTAACGAATATTGTATCGGTTAACGAATTTAAATTTCCCTCCCACGCGCCGTTTTTTGTGGAAAAGTGTTAACGCCGCGCTTCCTGATCGCATTTTTCATGGAAATAACTTTACAACAGCATCTCACAATGGAGTCACGTGACTCCTCCCACGCATACCTACCACCCCCTAAACCCCTTTATTACCCCCTTCACTCGTTCATTATCTCAGTATCCGCCGTCTCGATAGCATACATACTTAGTGAATTCGTGGACGATTTCTTTGTGATTTTTACACGTGGTTTGTGATTTGTTTTATTTTCACTCATTTGTGATTACAGTACTGTACTGTGTATTATTGTGATAGACAATGGCTCCTAAGATGTCGAAGAAGGAAAGCAGTAAGAAGAAGCTGATGATAACGATCGAGATGAAGAAGGAGATCATCGAGAAGCATGACCAAGGCATGCGTGTGAAAGACATTGCTAGTTTTTTCAATCGCTCGCAGTCGACGATATGCACAATATTAAAGAAAAAAGAAGAAATAAAGGCCGCTAAAGTAGCTAAAGGTGTATCGTCGTTGTCAAAACAACGGCCACCTATTCTTGATGACGTAGAAAATTTATTAATGGTGTGGTTAAATGAAAAGCAGCTCGCAGGAGATTCAGTAAATGAGAACATGATTTGCGAGAAGGCAAGAACCATTTACGAGGACTTGGTGAGAAGTGAGCCAGGCACATCAGCAGAAAAACAAAGTTTTAAGGCAAGCCGTGGTTGGTTTGAAAAATTCAAGAAGAGAACGGGTATCCATAGTGTTGTTCGGCATGGCGAGGGGGCCAGCGCCGATACGAAGGCAGCAGAGTCTTTTGTGAAAGAGTTCAAAAGGCTCGTGGACTCCGAGGACTACGTTTCCCAACAGGTGTTTAATTGCGATGAGACAGGCCTCTTTTGGAAGAAAATGCCCAGGAGGACCTATATCACGGCAGAAGAAAAGGCCCTTCCTGGCCATAAGCCCATGAAAGACCGTCTAACCCTGCTGTTCTGTTCCAACGCCAGTGGGGATTGCAAAATTAAACCTCTCCTGGTGTATCACTCGGAGAATCCACGAGCCTTCAAGAAGAACAATGTGCAGAAGAAAAAGTTGCACGTCATGTGGCGTTCTAATACGAAGGCTTGGGTGACAAGGATCTTCTTCGTTGAGTGGATGAACGAGGTTTTTGGTCCCGAAGTCAAGAGATACCTCCTGGAGAAGGACCTCCCACTCAAAGCCTTGCTGTTAATGGACAATGCTCCTGCCCATCCTCCAGCCATTGAAGAGGACATAGCGGAGGAATATAAGTTCATTAAGGTGAAGTTCCTACCCCCCAACACCACTCCAATACTCCAGCCCATGGATCAGCAAGTGATCTCAAATTTTAAAAAACTTTATACCAAAGCTATGTTCCAGCGCTGCTTTGAAGTAACAGAGGGCACCAACCTTACCCTCAGAGAGTTTTGGAAGGATCACTACTCCATCTACAACAGCCTGACTTTAATTGATAAAGCCTGGCAAGGAGTCACCAGGAGAACCCTCAATTCCGCCTGGAAGAAACTGTGGCCCGACGCCGTTGCAGAACGGGATTTCAAGGGGTTCGAACCCAACCAGGAGGAAGCAGTTGACGAGGATATTGTGTCCTTGGGCAAGGCAATGGGGCTGGAGGTGGACACGGATGACATCGACGACCTCCTGCAGGAGCATAAGGAGCAGCTGACCACCGAGGAGCTGAAGGACCTGCACGAGCAGCAGCAAAGAGAGGTAATAGAGGAAATCTCATCTGAGGAGGAGGGAGGCACTGCAAAATCACTGTCTTCGAGTGAGATAAAAGATTTTTTAAAGAAGTGGGAAGACGTGAAAAGTTTTCTTGAGGAAAATGTCCTGAATAAGGCTGAAACAGACCGTGCAATAAATTTATTAGTCGATAATGGGGTGGGTCACTTCTATAAAATTTCAAAGAACAGACAAAAGCAGGTGTCTATTGAAAAATATCTTGTGAAGGGGGAGAAAAGAACTGTGAAAGACGACGACCAAGAGTCTCGCAAACGCAAAACCAGTGATAGTGAACGCCATTCTCGCGAGAGAACTCCAGTCAACGTTCCTGAAGTTCTCATGGAGGGAGATTCTCCCTCCAAGCAGTAACCCCCTCCTCCTCCTTCCCCTCCTCTCGTCTCCATCAAGCCAGCAGCGACACTCCTCTAAGGTAAAGTTCAGGTTTACTGTGCATGCATATCCATATTTTCATCATTAAATGACTGCAATATTTTAATAATTTTGTGTAGAGTACAGTAGAGTACTGTATGTGTAAGGAAAAATTTGTGAAAATTGGTTTTTGTAGATGGGTTGAACTAATTATTTCGATTTTATAACATTCTTATGGGGAAATTCGTTTTGCGATACGAATTTTTCTGTTTACGAGTTCGCATTAGGAACGAATTAAATTCGTAAACCGAGGTTCTACTGTACTTTTAAGGGGCCAATACTACTTCACTCTTTCATGTTTGCTTGCTATAAAAAGAAGAACTTTGGAATATTTCTTATATTCTGTACCACTTGCTTTCCTCAGACTGCTTTCCAGTCTAGAAAGAATTTATTATCAATTTTTCAACCCACATATTTTCATCTGTTAATCTCAGCTTGGTTGAGTCTGGTGGTGTTGAATTCACATTTTTCAGGTTCCCTTTTTTATTCCAAATAGTTGTTAGTTCTCTCATGGGGTTATGGAGTTTGCACTGTATGGAGGAATTTAATATCTCGGGCAGTGTTTGTCGAGTGCTACGTAAACGTTTGCTATATCAATTTGAAGAACTGGAATTTGATTTGTTTGCCTTGTAGGGAATGAACACCAATAATGAGTACTGAGTGTAGGTGTTATGGGAGATGTGGTTTATGGTGTTTAAGGTAAACTTATGGTATATCTTATTTCATGTTTGGTAATGACTGAAAAGAGATTAAGGATGCTCTTATCATGTTGTATAGAAGGCTATGATCATTCACACATACATTCTAAATGTTATCTATTATGTGTGATTATAAGTGTCACAGTTCAAGCTCTTTATCATTCTAGTTTCCGTGGCATCACATTGCAATTGATCTACTTCTTTCCATATTACCAAATGGAAATTAAAATCACCCGATAACATTAGGGCTGGATCAGGATTGATGTTCGTAAAGGACAGGGTCAATGGTAAGCCATAAAATTATGCTAGACAGATGACACGGTTTATCCCATTTACCTAAATTGCTAAAAACAAGTATATGCTATCAATTGCTTTGATAATATTTTAACTACGTGATCATTTCCATGATGTAGAATAGTCCATTATTTTTTTTCTGTTAAAAAATATTTGACGTTTTGTTTGAATACCTTACAATAAGGTATTTTGCTTCTCTTCCCACTTCATCTAAGTGACTCATAGTGAAAGCTGGAAACATTAGATTTGTTTTTTATATTTTCGTTTTCAGAATAGGGATTTTTACAATCCTTCACTCGTTTTACAGTAAATCTGTGATGTTAGCAAATAGAAATGATTGAGGATCTAATTTTACCCTTCGCTATCATTCACAACGCTTTTGATCCCATAGCCAAGCAAAAAATATTTCCTACTGAAGTATCAGGTCCTTTTTGGGTAGCAAAGTTGGCAACGAATCTTTTTTCTAAGTGCTAGAGCATGATTCTTTTCATTTTTTTTTATACATGGAGTTTGATGGATCTCTCATGAGGCAGACAGCACCACTGCAGTGTCTATCATTACCATAAAGTTCTTTTGTGACTCTACCATAATTATAAAACTTATCCATGAAAACATAGTGTTACTTCAATAGCCAAAAAACGGTATCCTGAAGGGATAAAAAAGCACAGCGGGATATGAAGTCCAGACATAAGATAACTGAGCCTCACACGGGGAGTAAAATTTGATGGCCTATATATCACAGGTGTTTCACACACACACACACACACACACACACACACACACACACATATATATATATATATATATATATATATATATATCGCTCTCCCCCCATCCACACTGATAACAGAACCTGTTTAAGCTTACCTTTTCATGCATTAGTCAGTTTGAATTTTTGTGAGATTCTTGCTCAGAATTGCTTTTATATAAACTCGTTATCCCTTGAGATAAAATTAGTTGCATTTATCTCGCCTCTTTGTTATAACCTAACAGCAACCTTCTACAATGTAAAGAATGCCCTATCAACCGATGATGCTCTCACTTTTCGTGCCTCATACCCATCTCATTCTCTCCATCGATGGCATCAACGTCGCTATTGGTGCAGTAATAGAGCAGGTGGTCAACGTCTCGCCGCGCTCATTGGCTTTCTTCAGTAGGAAACTGCCCAAGGAGGAATTCGGCTACTCTACCTTCAACCGCACTTGCTGGTGGTGCATATGGCTGTCCGTCACTTTCACCACTTCTTAGCAGGTACATCCTTCGTTATTTGCATGGACCACATGCCTCTGGCGCACTCCTTCACTTGACCGTCCAATGCCCGGTCTGCCCATTAGCGATGATATTTCTCTGCCGTGTGAGTACAATTGCACCCTTTAACATGTCCCTGGAAAAGTGAATCCCGTTGCCGATGTCCTTTCAAGAAACACATTGCCTGCCATTTCCCTGGGATAGGATTACAATGCCTTGGGAGAAGGCAAACAAAAAGTTCCAGAGTATCAAGCCTGTAGGACATCCTACATATCCCTCTGTTAGGAACATGTCATTCTCGCCGAATCCAACATCTCCCTCCTCTGTGACATCAGTACTGGTAGACCACGACCACAGATACCTGTTCCCTTGCGCTGACAGGTATTTAATTACATTACTAACATTTCAAATGCCTCGTGCCGATACACTACACAGATACTGAAGACGAATTTCATTTGCCATGGCATTACTAAGGATGCTAAGGATTGGGTCTGCGCCTCCACTTCATGCCAAACTTCAAAAGTACATCAATACTCGGATTCAGGAGTGGGCACCTTTCCTCAACCTCAGCGTCATTTTGACCCCATTCACACCAGCTTAGTAGGTTCACTAACCATTCTCAATTCAGTGTTCTCGACGATGACTTAGCTTATCACCCAGTTTTCGATCAATCAGCTGAGAGAGTCCACCCATCCAGCCGAATTTTTCGCATGGCCACCAAGTGACTGAAAGTTTCATTGCTTTTACCGTAGACTTTATTTACCATATTGGTTTTCCTCCTAGGAGACTGGAGATGGTACCGGCTGTACCAAGGCTATCTTTGCCACTGTAAACAGCTATACAAGGATTCAGCTTCTCAACATGATCGCTGTGTAGACTACCACGATTACAGATGTGAACTGTTTGACTGGGTAGGCCTCAGAGACCCAGAACTAGCCATCCACCACGTCCCATGCAACTGCATAGACTACAAGCTTCTATCAGACTTGCACCTTAAGCACTACAAGAAGCATGGAATAATTGAACTCAAAGTCAAGCTGCCTTCACCACCTTGCAAGCGGCGCTGAAGTCCACACCCTTCTACACTCAGAGTCATCTGTTTCTCGGGCATCTGTGACCACGAATCATACTCCAAACCGGGAATTCGAGACCACCTTCTCGCACATGGAGATGCAAGATTCACCTGCCATAACACAGCCAGCCAGGGAGGCTAAACACTCCCCGGATTGCAATTGAGCCAACTGTCTGATGGACCTGCTTCATGAAGCCACTACACCTGTATTAGAAGTTCCAAATGCCATCGGAACCAGAACCCAAGAGAGAAGAGAAGATACCTTACCCAAAGTTCAAATTCCGGACACAAGGCTCAATATCTCACCCAAGGATCAGAAGAGTGACCGCCTGTTGCAGATGGAATCCAACCTGGCGCTTCTCGATCCAGCCACGAAGCTCACCAAGGCCATTATTACCAACTATCCAGTGACAATGCCCTTCACCTTACTTACCTCCTGCACCAACATTTCCAGCGTTGAACGAGACAAAAGCAGATTTAATGCACCCACCAGGAAGATCATAGCAACCTTCATAGGACAAATTCCACCCGAATTTTATCTCGGCAAATGGGGAACCTTCTTCATCCCGAATTTCACGCCAGAGCCCCTATGAATTTTTCTTTGCCAGCTGTCCGACCACCATTGCCAGGATTGCAGACACACCAGCATCTGTGGCAATTGCAGTCAATGCCATGACACTCAGGTATGCATTGTTGCACAAAAGGAAGGACGGGAGACTCAACATAGGTGTCACAACTGTTCCCATTCCCACCACGCCTGAGACAAGATGCGTCTCAAGCATCTATTGAGGATTGCCACCCTGAAAAATGTCTCACAGCCAAACCAGTCTCAACTGCCATTAAAGCAGCTGCAACGACCTAGAACCTAGTAAGCTCCCCACCGTAGATCTTACTAACCAGAAACAACCTTGCCGTGTCCAAATGCTGGGGTTGGTGCTGGGAAACAGGCGCCAGAACTAGCACCATCACCCTCTCCTCAACCTCTCCCTTCCCAACCTACCCAGAAGCTCATCCAACTAATAGAATCCCCCTCTCTAGAAAACCTAATTCCCCTGGTCATCCACTGCCTTTCCAGAGTCCCATCCCTTTCGTAAACCCCAAAATCCCCCAATCCTCGCCCCTAAATTCCCCTCCCAAGAGCAGGGATGAGGTTCTATGCTTAAAACTGCGTCTTTTATTCTCCTATTTAAATTATTGTCCCAGTCTCTCCGAATCTCTTCTACTTACTGGGACTCATTACTCTCTACTACTAAAATTCTTCACCTCTGACCTAAACTGGGCCAGGTTTGCGAGCTCAAAGGGCGAGCTAATTTCACCTAAGCTCTCTGAGCTGATCCATTTCATACTGCTCTATGGGCAGAGCGGCACACCTATTCACAAAATGTTAATTGATTTCCAGTGGCCCTTGCATCTTGTCAAGGGTGCTCCATCTGGACTGAAGTCCAAACACTTCACCTACGGGCTGCATTGTTGCAAGAGCCTGTGTCTCACTGCAAGGCCAGGCAATCTATGAGCAAGCAAACAAGGAAGGTCCACTAACCACATTGAAAGGAGATTGTTACCTCTTTACCGTCATTGACCGCCCCACTCATTGGCCTGAGGCCATCCCCATGCTAGCTGCAACGTTGGGCCTCGGGTACATCTGCCTTACTCTTAGGATGGATAGCATAATTTGGTACCCCTGAGCATATTACTTCTCAAAGGGGTACCACTTTCACCTCTCAATCGTGGACTTCATTAGCAAACCTCCTGGGCATCATCCTACATCAGACAACTGCTTACGAACATCCAGCCAACAGAATGTTTGAAAGTTTTCAATGCACCCTCAAAGCCACTTTGATGTCCCGCTACAATGACTTCAACAGGTTTGCTTGGCTTTCCTGGGTCCTCCCGGGACTAAGAACCACTCCTAAAGATACCTTGGATGTCACGGCAGCTGAAATGGTGTATGGCAACCCATTGGTCGTTCGTCCCAAATTTTTTCCCTATGAAACCTCCTCCGACAATCTCCAGCGCCTATGTCATGTTGTGAGAAAACTTACTTCATGTCGCCAGGCTTACAAGCTCCCAGTGAAGCAACACATACCGACAGATTTGCATGAGGCATCGCACGTTTTCCTACGTAACAATACTAGCAAGCCACCGCTAAAGCCCCCTTACACAGGCTCTATCTTCGTGATATGTCTCACGCTGAAGGCTTTCTTAATCAACATTCGTAGCAAAGAAGGGTGGGTCTCCATGGATCGCCTAAAATCTGTGTATCTCTTGCTAGATGACCCACCTACAATGTGCCTCTCAAGAGCAGGCCGTCCTATTTCACATGTATGTACCGCACGTGTTTCACACACGCTTGTACACTGTAACTGCATTTCATTTTTTTGTATATCTCGGTTTCACCCCACACTGATGACAAAACCTGTTTAAGCTTGTCATTTCATGGATTAGTCTGTTTGAATTTTTGTGATATTATTGCTCGGACCTGCTTGTATATTAACTCCTTATTTGTTGAAATGAAGTTAGTTGCATTCATATAGTTTCTTTGTTATAACCTAACAGCAATCTCGAACGCCTGCTGTACTGGTTTCATTGGGCTATATGCCTCAATTGAGGGGCACCCTTTCCACTTCAATATATCTTCGTTGTGCAATATACGAAATGTAAGGTCACAAAATTTCCTACTTTTTTTGAGGATCTACTTCATGATGGGCAAATGATATCAAGATATCCTGATTATCCCTGGGTAGGAACCATCTGTTGGAAGGTGAAAATACTTATTGGTGCAAAATGTCTGCACTATTTCACCTTTGAGAGAACCACTAGGACATCTTTTGCTGGGTAAAGCCAACAATTCTCATCCACTTGACTATGCCTAGTTACTTGGCAATGTAAATGACATTCCAGTCACCCCATAAGTATGCTAACCTCTTCAGCATTTCATCCCCGTGTAGGTCAAGCAATTGTTGGTTTGTTTTCTGAAATATTCAAGTAGCCTGCATAAAAAAAAAAAAGAGTTGGAAGTGGTGAGGCTAGTCATCATCATAATACCCTTCGTAGCAGTGAATGGATGCACAGGTAGTGGTGTGGAATCTTTGGACCACTCCTCATCATGAAATTCGGGATGAGCGAAAGGTAGAGCTGCAGCAACCTTGGCACCGAGACGTTACAATCGCATGTGGGTAAAGGTGTTTTTCCAGAAACTTACCCTTGTTATTCTATCCATCATTGTCCCTTTCCGAATCACCAGTACAAAACATCATCACTACGAGATTCAATTATTGTAGTTTCCATTTCTGCAACACCATTGTAATCCTCTGGCGTATCAACCTCATTAGGACCAAAATCTCTATCAATACCACTAACCGTGCAATGCCATTCTAATTTTCATCAATATCTCATTTGTCACACTCTCCATTGTTCTCATTTTCTTATCCTACACCTGTCATTTCTTTCAGTGTGAAATTATCACTATCATCATTATCACTTTGGGCCTCCATAATGCTAACTAATTTATGGGACTTAAATATCAGCCCTTCATATATTTTCAGTATATTCTTTTCTTTGCTGCCATTGTCAATGTCAAGAAACATCAACACAATTTCCTTCTTATGTACACTACCAAAAACACCGTTTTGCTTTTTGATTTTCCACTCAAGCTATATTTAAAACATTCACTGAAAGTTTCATCAAACAGTAATAGAAAATAACGGTGATAAACATAACATCTGTGAAAGACACACGTACTATGGTAGGACAGTGTTATCACTTCCACAACCAACGTAAGACTGAACTCAAGCGTCTCCCTTGTCTAATCACTTAACACTCTCCTGAGCCAATGTTCACCCCTAACTTCAACATTCTAATTCTAGAATTCTGGTGAGTTCTTAAAAAGAAGCTTCAACCATAAGATGTAAAATACGTCAGTTGGCACTTACGTGAGTGAAAATATGTATACGCAATTTTTTAAATGAGTTGCATTTGCACTCCCTCGCAGGTGTGCCCTTTTAGCTCGGGAAAGTTTCCTACTAGCTGATTGGTTGTTAGTAGTTTGTCCGGATAGTAACATTGTTTTCAAATGATAAATAAGTAATGTGAATCGAAACTTATTTACTGACCTAAATTTTTCCCTCAGAAATATGTTTTGTCAATAAATCCTATTAACGAATAGACAGAATATATTGTGATGGTAAGTCGAAATTTATTAACAACACCCACCGAAGACAGGAATTTGTTTTCGGATGCATTTCTTGCTGTATAACTTTGTAACTTTTCTCATATTTTATCACAAATTTGGATAAAAAACACTAGCATTAATTTTTTTTTTTTACAATAAACTTTCTCAGAATACCGCAATCTCCTAAAAAACATGAAATTAATAAAAGTCTCAATTGGTGAAAACTTGCAGGGAGGTGAAAGGAACAGTGGTTGTAATCCGGCGACATTATGAATACGTTTAAAATAGTTTTTATGTATGTTATGGAACATTATAGTAGCATCAAACTGAAAATGGTGTTATTAATACAATCTAAACCTTTACGACAAAATTAGCAAACCCTTTCTATAAGGACTTATATCATAGACCTACATACACCTAACCTAAATTACATCAATCATCAGCTATTATTTATTGTCACTCCTTACCTTAAAGAGTTAAGCCAAATTGATTGCAATAGAAAAATAAAAGGCTTCAGCAAAAAGGTCTATAAAAGATATGTTTGATGATACTGTAAAGTTTCATTAATTGGATAAAAGCCACAATTAAATGAATTCATAATTTCACCGAGTTACAACCACCAAACCGCCACAGACTATTCCTTTTACCTCCCAGCAAGTTTTACCAATGTTATCAGTAGATTCTGGTATTCAAAAAAAGTTCATACCAAAAAAAGTTTATAATAACAGGTTTTCTCATGCTTTGTGTAATTTATCCCAATTTGTGTTGAAATATGTGAAAAGTTACAAAATTATGCAGCTTGCAATGCATCCGAAAATCTGCTCCTGTCGTTGACTTCAGAGATGTTGTTAAATTTATACTTAACATCACAATACTTTTTAATTTTTTTATTGGTTGAAAAATTATTTATTGACAAAATATACTGTATAACTGAAGGAGAAATTTAGGTTAGAAAATAAGTTTCGAACTGCATTACTTTGTAATTCTTGAAATTGAACCAAGAGAGAGAGAGAGAGAGAGAGAGAGAGAGAGAGAGAGAGAGAGAGAGAGAGAGAGAGAGAGAGAGAGAGAGAGATTTCCTTTACCATCATTCCAATATTATTATAAACATATGCACAAACACATATGCTTAAATAACCAGGACTGTACTTTCAATGATGGCCTTTAAAAACCGATTTTATCAATAGTTTCTTTATCAGCATTCTCAGTGTGGACATCTGTTTGAAAACGTTCAAAGCCTTACGGTTAATATAACATGAATTTCTGCATGAAATATTGAGGAAAAGTTGTATTATGAACGCTTATATTCAACTTCTGTAAAAGCCATATAAAAATTAATGACACTGTTAGTAAGATTCCATATGTAATTTGCATGCTGTCACTCATGGTCTTGAAAGTTTTGAAAGATCAATGACATTTGTTCCCCAGATTATTCTTGACAAATGTCAAACATAGACAATAGATAGCTTTCACTATCAAATATACAATATTTTGAATAACATTAAGTAATCAAGATATTCCTGAATGAGCCATTGTTTGTAAAATATTTAGATGAGAATACTATACATCAAAAGCTTGAGGGGAGGACAATCAATCTTTTACATTACTTGGGCAGTTGAGTTTCGGCAGCTATCTAGGCTTCAAGAAAAAAAATCCTAAAAAATTTTGAGATCTTTAAACATTCAACTTTCCTATCAGTCAGATTAAAATACCAAGTACATCAATCGTGTAACAACAAAGTCATTTGAAAGGTTGGGCGAACGCTTTTTCCAATATTCTATTACTTTGATAATGGTTTGTCAAAGGAGTCTCCCAGTTTATGCCAACTGTATAACAGCAAATCTTAATAAAAAAAAATTCAGCAAATAGTGTAAGAGAGAGAGAGAGAGAGAGAGAGAGAGAGAGAGAGAGAGAGAGAGAGAGAGAGAGAGAGAGAGAGAGAGAGAGAGAGAGAGAGAGATGCTATTCCACTGATATTGTAAAAGATGTAACATTACATTTATACAACTGTGAATAAACATTTGCTACGTTAAAATATTTGGCAATGCGATTTCTTTTTTTAAATAACAATTTCCAGTTCATTTTACATTTTACAATACTGCCATTTACTTGAATAAAGTTACATGTCTCTCTGTTTTGGAAAATGCTAATATGATACTAACCAGGAACGATCATTTGGGAAGTACATTATCTTAGATGAACAGAGAAACGATTACCAGGTAACGAATGTCTTCAGAAAGAAAGTGTTTAAGCCTCTTGCTTAGCAATTAAACAAATGTTCTTGATTGATTTAGAAAAAGAAAGGGAATTACCTGCGCTGACTGCTTGCTAAAGGGAAAGACGGGTTTTAACACTTACACTAACACACACACACATACATTATATATATATATATATATATATATATATATATATATATATATATATATATATATATATACATACATATATATATACATATATATACATATATATATATATATATACATACATATATATATACATATATATATATATATATATATG
This sequence comes from Palaemon carinicauda, assembly GCF_036898095.1. Lineage (NCBI taxonomy): Eukaryota > Metazoa > Arthropoda > Malacostraca > Decapoda > Palaemonidae > Palaemon > Palaemon carinicauda. Next base: position 32,846,923 of record NC_090764.1, read on the forward strand.
TATGTATATGTATATATATATATATATATATATATATATATATATATATATATATATATATATATATATATATATGTGTGTGTGTGTGTGTGTGTGTGCGTGTGTGCGTGTGCGCGTGTGTATGTGTCTTCTATACCGTAAATACAAAAAACATACCTTTTACTATATTTGATAATTGAACATAATAAAATCTTAATTTCTTAACTGTCAAAACTGATTCATATTCTTCCTTAATAAAAATGTGAAATATTATAAGGTTCTAACTAATGGGAGCCATATCTTTTAAACCACGAAAAATGAAAAAAAAAGTTATTAATAAAACAGCTGTTTGTTGTTTAATATTTCAATTCAGAGAAAAGGTCAAGCAAAATTCCAGGCATTGCTTAGAGCTCTATGTTTCATGTAAGTTTGCTTTGTGAGTTTCATATGCCATAGAACATATGTGATTGATATTACTTATTAATAATCAAAATTACATTTTGGTATTAAATTAATTAGCATTCAGTATGTACAGCATGCCAGTTGAATTTCGGGGAAAATAGTTATATAAATTTTAATG
>NC_090764.1:32862481-32864225 GCF_036898095.1 Palaemon carinicauda
AAACACCATGGCGGACTGTCCCCTTAAATCAAATAATCAATGTACTGTAAATTTCTTGAATGGTTCTTTGCAAATGACGTTTAGTTGTTGATTTATGGGTGTTAAAGGTAAAAGGAGAGTAAGCTAAAAGAACTGTTGCCTACCACACTCCTTATTTTCAAATTTAGTGTGCATAGCATGGTCATATAATTCAGCACCATAATGTTTCTTTTCCTCTCTTGAACCAATTCCCGAAAAAATCACCCTGAGGTCAAGAGTTGTAGTACTTATATCCCAAAAACAAAATGCAAAACTTATCCCAATAAAGTAAGTGATCTAAACTTATGCATAATTTGGGTAAGAAGGCGTATACTTACTAACCATAGTTGTTTTGGGAAAAGATGTAGACAAGGAAAAAGGGTAAGAAGGCGTATGTTATAGTAATAAAAGATCACACATTTTGGAAAAACTTAGCATCATTACGGAAACCTCACATCAGCATGATTAGTCCTTACTTAGTTTCAAGAATAATGTTGCCTTCGAATCGCAATTAGAAGTTAGACTACTTTTTGGAATACTCTATCTCCAAATTTACATACAGTATGTAAGTCATTTCTTATTCGTTATTGTGCAAAGTAATTGTAGATTTCTTGCGTGCCGAATGGCGTTTTATAAAATCTCAAAGAGGGTACCATTATCATTTACATCCACTTCATGTTATGCTATCATTTGTGATTGTACTGTTATGAGCGTATTCATATAAAAAGATAATTCTTAAAATTGAATATGTGTGCCTATTGTCATTTCTTCCACTAGAAGTAGTGAGAGAATGTTGTTAGTTCCCTATATATGGGAAAAAATGTTTTCTATGTGACCTTGATGATGATACATAGGGCCATGAAGGGGAATCACTAGCTATAACAATCTGAAAAACGTTGCAAGAGAGAATCTCGTTAGAGCTGTTGAGAAATTTAAATATTTACATGTGAATGTTTTAATAAAATCCGTGAATTCCTGGATTTCCTGCTTTTATAAGATGACCATTTAATTAATCTCTCTCTCTCTCTCTCTCTCTCTCTCTCTCTCTCTCTCTCTCTCTCTCTCCTCTCTCTCTCTCTCTCTCTCTCATTAACTTTGTTATTTCATGTTTAGAAAGTTGATATTTTTATCTAATTGGAAGTTTTGCTCAGAGAGAGAGAGAGAGAGAGAGAGAGAGAGAGAGAGAGAGAGAGAGAGAGAGAGAGAGAGAGAGAGAGAGATCCATTCAAAATTATAATAAAATGTAACAAAACTGAACATTACGCCAAGGAAAAGATATACAATAAAAATTTACATTCCGTATTTATGTCATCCACGGGTAATAAAAGCGTCTTAACCTCAGATGATCTTTTTTTTACGTTATCCCAAGTAAAGATAAAGGTGTTGTACATTTATAACAGCCCCGTATACCATCTAATATAATTTTTCTTGATTTTATGCTTCGAGAAACAATGCCGTTATAACTAAGACAGCTCCTACCCAATATTAGTCCATTTTTGCGAGGTTCCAGAAAACACACACACACACAATATATATATATATATATATATATATATATATATATATATATATATATATATATATATATATAAATGTATTATATATATATTATATATATATTATATATATATACATACTGTATATATATATATATATATATATATATATATATATATATATATATATATATATATATATATATATTAATCTTTCTACATTTTTTTAT
>NC_090764.1:32864725-32882225 GCF_036898095.1 Palaemon carinicauda
TCTCGTGTGCTAAGGTACCGAGTGAAGGACAAACTGTGGTTCAATGATGATTGTAGACGTGCTTTTTTGGAGAAGCAGGAGGCCTATCAACTTTGGAAGGGTAACAGATCAGATTTGACCTGGAACAACTATACTCAGCTTCGAGCTTTTGCTCAGAGAGTTTATGCCTCAACTGAAAAGGAGTACAATTTAACCATAAAAGAAACACTTTCTGGTACAACTCAGGAACATAAATGGTGGTCTACCCTTAAATCTGCACTCTTTGGTGTAGATGCAACAGTTCCTCCTTTACTTAAACCAGATGGCTCAGTCACTCACTGTCCAAAGGAAAAGGCAACCCTTTTGGCTGATGTTTTTGACAGTAAACAGAGTAATGAAAAACTTGAACTTCCTCATTCCTGTTTTCCTGAGGCTAAACTAACTAGTTTAGCTTTTCGATCTCGTGAGATTAAAGCTCTGTTGATGGACCTTGATGCTTATGGAGGTGTAGACCCAAATGGTATTTTTCCTTTGTTTTTTATAAAGACAGCAGATTTCTTAGCTCCAAAGTTATCTGTTATTTTGAGCAAGTTATCAAGAGGAGGAGCTTTTAGCACTAGTTGGAGAATTGGTAATGTTACTCCTCTATGTAAATGTGTTTGTGGTAGCTCAAGTCCCACTGATTACCGCCCAATTTCCATAACTCCCATATTATCTAAAGTTTTTGAACGTCTTCTGGCAAAACGTCTTAATAGGTTTGCTGAAGGTAATCATCTACTCCCTAGTTTGCAATTTGGTTTTCGTAAAGGCCTTGGAGCATGTGATGCCCTTCTTACAATCTCCAATGCTGTACAGAAATCCCTTGATTGTGGTCGGGAAGTTCGTATGATTGGCCTTGATTTTAGTGCTGCCTTTGACCGTGTTGTGGAGGATTAATTTTATTTTAATTTATTTCTGTTTGCCAAATCGAGAGAGAGAGAGAGAGAGAGAGAGAGAGAGAGAGAGAGAGAGTGAGTGAGTGTGGGTGTTTATTTACTTAAGTTTGTCAAACCGCAAGAGAGAGTAAGAGTTTATTTGCTTTAGTTTTGTCAGAGAGAGAGAGAGAGAATTTAATTTACTTTAGTTTTATTAGATCGCGCGTGCGCGAGAGAGTATGTGTGTATGTGCGTTTGTGTGTGCGTGTTTTGTGTGTCCGCGGTGCGCGCTGAGGAAAGGGTAATTAGCGAATGATTGTTTGAAGTTGGAAAGATTGTTGGTATAATTGAGGTTGTTTGTTTACCTTTTTAGCTAGGATAGGGTGGTGATGAATGTCTTGGGCGAAAGCATTGGATATCGAACGATAGTAGGAGTCGGCTGTGTATTTTTTTTGCTCTTCGAAAGCCGGCTGTGAAGTTTTTTTTTATATTCTGAGTAAGTACTGTTTTATTTATTTTTGTTAGGCGCGTTCATGAGTGATAGAAAGTTTATTGTTTATCTTTGATTATGGTGCGATAGTTAAGTTAGTTAGGAGTGTTCATAAGTGTTTTTTATTTTGCAGGCCGCGATTCCTCCTTTGGAGAAACTTAAATTTTTGACTATTGATGACCTGGCTTACTTAAGGAACTTGTGTTTAGAATGCTCTAGTGGATTGATCAACTGTTGACGACCTGGCCTGTTTATTACAATTACGATTTCGATTGCTGTTACTGATGAGGATGATGATGATGATGATGACGATATAGACTGCCAAATTAAGTGAGGCAGTTATAGCAGATTGTGCCAGTGTTGCGTCTGCCAGGGAGTTGTGGCTTTGGCCGAAAAGGACTGTTGGCCCTTGTGTGGACAACGACGTCCACACATAAACAAATATTGGTTTTGGTGTGTCACGTGTGTGTGGATAAAGAGTTCCACTCATAAACAAATATTGGTTTTGGGTGTGTTAATTTTAAGTGTTAGGGTTTTTTTATTTGAATGGTGATACGGTTTTTTTCGGTATATTTATGAATGTAATGATTTGTTTTACGTGTAATTATTTTGGTTGTTGGTGGTTTATATGTTAAGCTTATTTTGAATGCAGAATTTTTGCTTTTGGTTGCGTTAATATAGTTTTAAGGCTATGTTTTGTTTTCATTTTCCTTCTGTCCAAGAGTCTAGTTTAAAGTAAAGTAAGGGGAAAGTTTGTGTTGTGGGATATTTTGGAAGAAGAGTGATTAAGGGTGTGGGGGGGTTGTGTTTGTTTACATCCCGCTACATAAATTTGGCGCCCGAACAGGGACTTGAGAGGTGGGATTGAAGCTGGACTCTTTGACGAAGGACGGAATTAGGGTTAAGGTTGAAGAAAAATGGAAGGTAAATACGAGGCTTTGGAGGAGGAATTGCGGCATTATAAAGAACGGGAGCAGATGTGGATAGTTGAGAAAGAGAGGTTGCTAGTAGAGAATGAGAGGTTGAACTGGGAGAATGCGGCGATGCAGAAGGAGCTTAGGGAGTTAAAGGGAACTGTAGAGAGAGTGGAAGAGGGTGTTGAGATGAGGATGCGAGAAAATTTGAAACGAATGGAAGCTATGATGGGGCAAGTAATGGGGATGATGAAAACGGTCATAGGTGAAGGTGCAGTCGGAGGAGTGGCTTCTGCTTCTGGTAACGGGTTGATGGTGGAAGAGGATAGGGTAAGTGATAATGGGGAAGGTAGTGATAGTGATATTGAAAGTAAAGGGCCTAGACATAGTAAGATTGGAACGAAGGGTGATAGGAAGACTGAGAAGAAAGGTAAAGATAATGTGAAGAAAGAAAAGAAGAAAGGTCAGGGTGTGAGTGAGGATGATCATGAATGGGTGAAGGTGGTAAGTAAGAAAAAGGGTAAGAAGGGAATAGTTAAAGATAGGACTTTGAGTGTAGAACTAGATTCATTGTATTCAAATGAAGAAGGCAACAAGAAGGGAGTAGACAGTGAAGATAGTAGTGAGAATGAAGTAGAGGAAGTTTGTAAGACAGTGTTTATGAGAGAGGTACCTAGGTGTGAAAGGTTTAATGAACATAGCAGTAGGGATGTATATGACTTCTTTAGGGAATATGAAAAGTTTTGTCAGGCTAAGTATGGGGATAGTAAGAGAGTTTGGGCTAGGGAGTTGGGAGAATTTTTGTCAGGATATTTGTTGACGATGTATGGGGTGATAATGAGTGTAGGAGAGGTTGAGTATGAAAGTGTAAAGAATAGGATAATTGAACAGGTAAAACGTATGAAAGGTAGTGTTAGGTATAAGCGAAAAAATGATTTTGATGAAGCACGAATGAAGGTGGGTGAAGCAATCTCGATGTATGTATGTCGGTTAGAAACATTGGCTAGAAAGAAGTATGGGGACGAAGGAATAAATGAAAATAAGGAACTAATGAAGAAGTTTTTGGGTACAGTACCAGAGAGTGTGTGTGAGTTTATTAATTTGAAACGGAAGGAGAAAATGAGGTGGACTAGAGAGAGATTGACTTGGGATGATATTTTAGAGATAGTTGAGGATTACGAGTTGGATAGGTGTATGAAAGAAAGTAAATCTGTGAGTGTAAGAACTGGAATGGAGGAATGTGTGCCAGAATTTGGTAGTTTTAGAGATGCTGTTATGAGAGGGCCAATGAGGGCAGCTGATAGTGTAGTAGATAGAAGTGTTAGGGTGAGTAATGTAGGAATACCCATTCCGAGAAATGACGGGTTTAGACAGGGAAACCAAGTTTGGAGAGATAGAAGTGCTAGTACGCAGCAAGTTAGGTTAGGTAGTGGTATCCGTGAAGAGAGGTGTTATAGGTGTGGGAAGGTAGGACATAAAAAGAACGAGTGTAGATGGGCATTAGGAGCATGTTTCGGGTGTGGAGAGACAGGGCATCGTATTAGCGACTGTAAGAAAGAGAAAGTGGTTAAGTGTTATCGGTGTGGTATGGCTGGACACATAGCGAGTGGATGCCGTAATAATCGTATGAATGTAATTTGTGGTAATTGTGGTAAGGATGGTCATTATGCTAGAATGTGCAAGGAGCCACGGGGTAAGTGTACTGAATGTGGTGCAGATGGGCATGTAGCTAGGGTTTGTAGGAATAAGGGATCAAGTCAGCCAGGATGTTCGGGAAACTAATTAATCAGAGGGTTCAGCTGGGTGAGTCCTCGTGTGTGTGGGGAGTGAATGTGATGCATGTTCGTGAGGGTTTATTGCATGAAGATGTGATGGGAGAAAGAGTACATGATTGCATGAGTGTGAAATTGATTTTTAATGGTGTAGAGTTGGTTGGTTTGATTGATACTGGTTGTGGTGTCAATTTAATGTTTAGGAATGCATATGATAAGGTAAAAGAGGTTTGTGAATTTAAGGGATGTAAGGGTGAAGTAAAAGGTATTGGTAATTTGCGTATGCCTGTGCAAGGAAAGTTACGAGAAAATGTTATGATTGGGGGGCTGATGATGGAAGATAATGATTTTTACGTGGTCGAGGGAGCGAATGAGAAATATGACGTACTGCTTGGGTATAAATTTCTGAAAAAATGTGGTATGATTGTACATCCAAGTGTGAATATGATTGAAATAAAGGTTAAAGGTAATATTTGTGGGGAATTTTATTTAAAGGAAGACGGCAGAGTGAGTACGAAGGTGTGGAAGGGAGTGCCGTTGGTAGCAAAGGAAAGTGTAAAGTTATCGGGTAAGAAAGGTGAGGTTATTAGTGTAAAAGTTGCATGGCCGAGCAGTCTGGGAATTTCAAATAGTGACGAGGATGAATATGTAGTGGAAGGTATGGAAGCAGGAAATTTGGTGAAAACGAGTGCGTATATATATGATGGTGTTATGAATATGCAGGAACCCCAGGTGTATGTAAGGTTGTTGCCGAGTGTTAGGAGGAAGAGAGTACGTGGAATACGTGAGGGCGATTGCATGGGATGTATGTATACACTGATCAATGTAGAGGATGGAAGATATGTTAAAGCGAGACAGGTAATGGCTAGTAAGGTAAAGAACGATGACGATTGGGATTACGATACGTTGAAAGGAAGAATTAAGTTAGATGAGAGTATAAGTGAGGTCGAAAGGGAACGATTGCTTAAGATGTTATGGGATAAGCGGAGAGTTATGAGTCTCGGTGACGATGATTGTGGGGGGTCAGACCTGCCAGAATTTAAAATAGTTCTCAGTGAAGATACCCCCATATATCAGCGTCCCAGGCATTTTTCTCCGCCTATTGCCAAGGAGATAGAGGAGCAGTGTCAGGAATTAGAGCGTATGGGTGTAATAGAAAGGAGTGAGAGTGCCTGGAATAGCCCTATTGTCCCTGTACGAAAGCCTGATGGAAGTTTACGTATGTGTATTGATTATAGGAAGGTGAATGAGGTGACTGTTAAAGAACGTTTTCCAATGAATGTGGTGTCTGATTGTGTTTATAAGATGCATGGAATGAAAGTTTTTACTAAATTAGATTTGGTGCGGGGCTATTATCAGATGCCTCTGGCAGAGGGGAGCAGGCCCATTACCGCATTTTCAAGTACAAATTGTCACTACCAATTTAAAAGGTTGAGTTTTGGTCTTGCTAATGCGCCTGCTGCCTTCCAGAGAGCGATGAATGTTGTATTGGCTGGTTTCGATCGACAGAAGGTGACTGTTTTTATAGATGATATTCTGATTGCGAGCGAGACTGTTGAGGAACATATGCGGTTGCTTGAGGCAGTGTTGATGCGGTTAATTGAAGTTGGTGTGAAAATTAAGCTTGAGAAGTGTACATGGTTGTCCAGGGAGGTGGAATTTCTTGGGCATGTAGTGGGTGAATCTGGTATAAGGAAGAGTGACAAGTTTGTGAATAAGGTGCGAGAATTTCCACGTCCCCGGACTGTGCGTGAGTTGCGAGGTTTTCTTGGTTTGGTTGAGTTTGGGCGCAAGTTTGTTAGAGATTGTTCAGGTATAGGGAAGCCTTTGAATGAATGGACGGGTAAAAGGAATAGTACAAAATTAAAATGGGATGATCGGATGATAGAAGCGTTTGAAAGGTTGAAGGAAGACGCCGCGAAAGACGTCACTTTGGCATTTCCGGACTACAGTGAAAATGCGAATATGCTAGAGTTGTATACGGATGCGAGTGGGGTTAGTATGGGTGGTTGTTTGGTTCAAATGCAGAGAGTAAATGGAGAAGAGCAATTGAGAGTAATAGCGTATGTTAGTAAAGCATTTAATAAAGCTGAGCGGAAGTATTCGACGATTGACAGGGAATTGGCTGCAATACGATTTTGTGTGAAAGCATTGAAAGTATTTTTGTATGGTGTAAAATTCATTGTGCGTACTGACCATCAGCCCCTAGTGTATATGATAAGGAAAGAGTGTGTGAATGCAAGGGTTGCTAGGACCATAGAGGATTTGAATGAATTTGATTTTAGGTTAGAATATGTACCGGGAAATAAGAATGTGATAGCAGATGCGATGTCGAGGATGCATGGGAGGATGGAAGATAAAGAGAGTAATCAGAATTCTGAAAGGTTGCCTGAAGGTTTAGTTGTGGAGCAGAGTTGTGAAGGGCAAGATATGGTATATAAGTGTATCCTAATGGGTTTAAGTAAGTTGGTACAAGAGGGGTTAAATACGGAAATACCAGGTAGTGTAACTGAGCTTAAAAGAAGAGTGATGAATGAAGTGTCAAAAGAAATGGTATATGAGGAGGAGAGTAGTGTACTAGAAGGGGAAGTATTATCAAAGATATTAATGGTGGTAAGTATGTTGTATGGTGTAACTGTGTATTTGTATTTTGGATGGAATCGACCGATGGAATATCGGGCATGTAAGGAGAATGATAAGGAATATATTTTGAGGATTCAATGTAAGGAGGAATGTTGCAAATTGTTGAGTGAGAAGGATAATGGTGCAAGTGACCTTAATCCAAGATATGGGGGTATAGAGGACAGTGAGTATGATGATGAACATATTGGTGAAGTGAGTGACAGAATGGAAAGGAGAGTAAATGTATGCATGCATGGTGTAAAAGGAAGGATGATGACATATGTGAATATAAATGAGAATGAATATTGTAGTTTAATTGATACGGGTGCTCAAGTGTCATTAGTAAATGAGTCGGTTATTAGGGAAATTGAGAGGTACAATTGGGAAGTGAAAAGACAGTGTACGAGTGTGAGAATTCATGGGATAGGTCAGGGAAGTTTACTTGTTTGGGAAGAAGTGAGGTTGAAGGTGAAACTAGGGAGTATGGAAGTGGAACATAATTTTATTGTAATGGGAGAGAATGAAATGCCTAGTTGTTTTTTGATGGGAATAGATTTTTTGAGGTTGCACCATGTGTCAGTTGACGTTGGTAAGGGTTTGCTTTCAAAGAATGGCTGCAAGTTAATAGTAATTGAGGATAATAGTGTATTCATGGCGAATTTTGTTGGCATGATTGATATTGCAAAAAGTGAAGATGATTTGTTGAGCAAAGAGGAGGTGGAAGAAATGCAAGGTGAATGTTTAGAGATAAATAGGTTACGTGAATGTATTTTAAATGGTATTAGGGTGGAAGAATGGCCGTGTGATTTGGAAGCGTATAAGAAAGTTGTTAAAAGATTTATTGTTTGTAAGAATATTGTGTATTTTTTGCATAGGGGAATGGATGAAGATATATATGTTCCTGTGTTTCCAATGCATGCAGCTGTAAGTATGTGTATGGTAGTGCATGACAGGTATGGGCATATGGGGAAGAATAAATTGTGGGAATGCATGCGAGAGAGGTTGTTTACGCCTGGGTTGAGCCAAATTTGTAGGGATGTAGCGACTACTTGTGAGGATTGTCAGAAGGGAAAGTATCAGAGCATGCATGCAAGTCCGCCTATTTTGAGGTTACGTATGAAAGAGCCATTTGAGATGTTTGTGATTGATTGTGTTTCGTTGCCTGTGACTGCGAGGAGACATGTGGGAATGATTGTCATGGTCGATCATATGAGCAAGTTTGCATATGCAGTACCCATCAAGAATAAACGAAGTGAGACTGTAGCGAGAATGGTAAGTCAAGTGATGTTGCCGATGAGTGTGTGTAAGCCTGCGAAAATGTTAAGTGACAATGGTCCGGAGTTTGTTGGATGGGAGTTTGAGCAGATGTTGAGAGAATGGGGCATTGAACATGTGTATTCGACTCCGTATATGCCAAGTGCGAATGGTTTGGCTGAAAGGACTGTAAGAACCTTAACAGAAATTTTGCGGATGATGAGTACATGTGATAATGATTGGGATTTATATGTTGGGCGTGCGTTGTGGGCGTATAATGCGACTGTGCACAAGAGTACTGGTATGTCTCCGTGTAAGTTTGTGTTGAATTTTGAAAAGATAGTAAGACCGAGATTGAGTGTGTCCGAGAATGATAGAGATGTTTGGAAGAAAGCAAATGAGAGATTTGAAAGCTACAAAGTGGGAGAGAAAGTGTTAAAAGAAGTAATTGAAAAGGGAAGAATGAATGTCAATAAGGTACGTGATAAGTTTGAAGGTCCATATGAGGTGTTAGATGTTGGTTCTAGTGGGTTGAGTTATGTTTTAGGTAAAGTAAGTGTGGATGGTAGTGTGGAAAAGGTTAGGGCACACCACAATCAGTTGCGGAAATGGAAGGAGGTACCAAGATATATTCAGGAGAATGGTATGAATAAATGGCTGAAAACGAACAAGTATGAACCGAGTATGTGTGAGGCATTAGGTTTAGAAGATAAGCAATTGGTGTTAGTAGAGTATGGAAAGAAAAAGAAGTCTGAGAATTTTACTGGGGATAAAAGACGGGAAAATTTTGTAGTTGTAGGCGGGAATCAGAATAAGCAGGACAAGGGTGTAAATGTACAGGTGAGTATGGAAAATAAATGTATTAATACAGATGAAACTTGGATGAGTATGAATGATACTTATAGTGTGTGTGGTTTTTCGTTAGATGAGGCAAGAGAACGTATGACGGACACGAGAATGAAAGATAGGAGAATGATAAGCAGTATGAATGATTCTTTTGTTAAAGTAGAAAATGGTTTAGATGTAATGGATGAATTGTTGACAGAAATTAGTGGGATTTTCGGGCCAGATGAAACTGAGGTAGATGAAATAGTGAATGATATCTTAGACGAGCAGAGCATAGACGGGAATAGTAATAGTACGTTGAATGAAAACGACATGGAAGAAGTGAATGAGAGAGTGCAGGTATATGAAGGCCCAGTTACCCGAAGCCGAGGCCCTGTTCCTGATTGCGACTGGGTAATGAGAAAATAGGTAAGTGTTGTGTGAGGATTTGGCAAAGTAAGGGGGGAGGAATGTGGAGGATTAATTTTATTTTAATTTATTTTTGTTTGCCAAATCGAGAGAGAGAGAGAGAGAGAGAGAGAGAGAGAGAGAGAGAGAGTGAGTGAGTGTGGGTGTTTATTTACTTAAGTTTGTCAAACCGCAAGAGAGAGTAAGAGTTTATTTGCTTTAGTTTTGTCAGAGAGAGAGAGAGAGAATTTAATTTACTTTAGTTTTATTAGATCGCGCGTGCGCGAGAGAGTATGTGTGTATGTGCGTTTGTGTGTGCGTGTTTTGTGTGTCCGCGGTGCGCGCTGAGGAAAGGGTAATTAGCGAATGATTGTTTGAAGTTGGAAAGATTGTTGGTATAATTGAGGTTGTTTGTTTACCTTTTTAGCTAGGATAGGGTGGTGATGAATGTCTTGGGCGAAAGCATTGGATATCGAACGATAGTAGGAGTCGGCTGTGTATTTTTTTTGCTCTTCGAAAGCCGGCTGTGAAGTTTTTTTTTATATTCTGAGTAAGTACTGTTTTATTTATTTTTGTTAGGCGCGTTCATGAGTGATAGAAAGTTTATTGTTTATCTTTGATTATGGTGCGATAGTTAAGTTAGTTAGGAGTGTTCATAAGTGTTTTTTATTTTGGCAGGCCGCGATTCCTCCTTTGGAGAAACTTAAATTTTTGACTATTGATGACCTGGCTTACTTAAGGAACTTGTGTTTAGAATGCTCTAGTGGATTGATCAACTGTTGACGACCTGGCCTGTTTATTACAATTACGATTTCGATTGCTGTTACTGATGAGGATGATGATGATGATGATGACGATATAGACTGCCAAATTAAGTGAGGCAGTTATAGCAGATTGTGCCAGTGTTGCGTCTGCCAGGGAGTTGTGGCTTTGGCCGAAAAGGACTGTTGGCCCTTGTGTGGACAACGACGTCCACACATAAACAAATATTGGTTTTGGTGTGTCACGTGTGTGTGGATAAAGAGTTCCACTCATAAACAAATATTGGTTTTGGGTGTGTTAATTTTAAGTGTTAGGGTTTTTTTATTTGAATGGTGATACGGTTTTTTTCGGTATATTTATGAATGTAATGATTTGTTTTACGTGTAATTATTTTGGTTGTTGGTGGTTTATATGTTAAGCTTATTTTGAATGCAGAATTTTTGCTTTTGGTTGCGTTAACCCTGGATAGGTACGGTGGGTCGTTTGCGACCCCGAGCGTAAAAAAAAAACAGGTTTTTCTCACGTGACTCACCCCTGTGACTGAATTTGTGGGTGATCGACCTGCAGGAGGTGTCTCCCCTACACGCTCTAGTAGTGTCCAGATGTGCATTGCTGTAGCTGTAATCCTTCCCCGATTTCTGAGACGCGTCGGGGTCGTTCGCGTCCGAGTTTACCCTTCTGAGGTAGTTTGCATAATTATCAAAGTTATTACGTATTATGAAATTGTCGTAGAATGGTGCAACTTGTATAGGTTATCAGTTGTGGAAAGTCTTGGTGGATTGTTTGGCTACCATGTGCATGTTTTTTTTTTTAGTTAAAATGTCGTTCATCACCACGAGGACCATTTTACCGCGAGTGCCCCTTTTTCATTTTTTTTCATTTTTTTGCCAAGTCATTTTTCCGTAAGATATTGCCAAATAGTGTCGTAAAACTTTTGCTTGTTTAGTGTTGGAAAGTGTGTCTAGATGATCTGGCTACCCATGCATGACTTTGTTTTTGTCAGATACGACGTAGTTATTGGTATATTGGGTATTTAACTGCGGTTACCAATTTCTGTTTTTTTTTTCAATATTTGTAAAAATTACTACGTAGTAAGGAATTGCCGTATATTATTCATTTTTTTTTTCATGTTTATGTGTTAGAAAGTGTGCCTTGATGGTTGGGCTAACACGTGCATGTCTTTTTTTTTATCTGAGATGTCGTATATTAGAATGTCGGGCATTTTACCGCGAGTGTCCCTTTTTAATTTTTTTTAATTTTTTTGCCAAGTCATTTTTCCGTAAGATATTGCGAAATAGTGTCGTAAAACTTTTGCTTTTTTAATGTTGGAAAGTGTGTCTAGATGATCTGGCTACCCATGCGTGATTTTGTTTTTGTCAGATACGACGTAGTTATTGGTATATTGGGTATTTAACTGCGGTTGCCAATGTCTGTTTTTTTTTCAATATTTGTAAAAATTTACTACGTAGTAAGGAATTGCCGTATATTATTGATTTTTTTTTCATGTTTATGTGTTAGAAAGTGTGCCTTGATGGTTGGGCTAACACGTGCATGTCTTTTTTTTTATCTGAGATGCCGTATATTAGAATGTTGGGCATTTTTCCGCGAGTGCCCCTTTTTATTTGTTTTGCATTTTTTTGCTTAGTCATGTTACCGTAAGGAATTGGCAAGTAGTGTCGCAAAACTTATATTTTTATAGTGTTGGAAAGTGTTTCTAGATGATCTGGCTACCCATGCCTATTTTTTTTTTAGCCAGATATGGCGTATATATAAGTATGTGTTCGATTTTCCTGTGATTGCCATTTTTTCGTTTTTTCCCATTTCTTTCAAAATTACTACGTACTAAGGAACTATCACAGAGTAATATTTCATTTATATGTTTATTTGTCGGAAAATATGCCTTGATGGTTTGCCTAGCACGTGGCTGAATTTTTTTTTTTCTGAAATGCCGTATATTAGAATGGCCATTTTTCCACGAGTGCCCCTTTTTATTTGTTTTGCATTTTTTTGCTTAGTCATGTTACCGTAAGGAATTGGCAAGTAGTGTCGCAAAACTTATATTTTTATAGTGTTGGAAAGTGTTTCTAGATGATCTGGCTACCCATGCCTATCTTTTTTTTAGCCAGATATGGCGTATATATAGGTATGTGTTCGATTTTCCGGTGATTGCCATTTTTTCGTTTTTTCCCAATTCTTTCAAAATTACTACGTACTAAGGAACTATCACAGAGTAATGATTCCTCTAGATGTTTATTTGTCGGAAAATTTTGTTTACTTTTTTTTTGATTGAATATCATCAAATTTTTTTAGCTAAAATATTGTTTTACATTTTTTTTTTCGATTTTATTTCCCTTCAAAAAAAATTTTTTGGGTCAGAATTTTAATTTTATATTCGTAAAATAATCGACAATTATCCAGCAACCCACCATACAATTTTTATGCATATCCAATAATAATTAGATTAGTAAATAACACCTTGAAATTGACATACCCTTCCTACATTTCAAGTGGCAGATTAGGGAGTCTGAGTCAGTGTGGTTGGCGGCCATTTTGTGGACATATCCGAAGCGTAAGCTGCCCTATCTATATATATTCTTGTTCCCTATAGAATTTGTGATATTTTGGTATATTTTTACCTGCATAAATATCATATTATATATTAAATATATGTATTTTTTTACGAAATTTCCAAGTACTCAAAAAATTACCTTTAGATATGGCCCCTGATATAAATGTAATTTACAAAATAATGAAGATTTTTTTACATATTTCTATTTTAGGATAACATATGTTTATTCCCTAAAAAAATTAGCCACTTCCTATTTCATTTGGGTACCCAAAAAAATTCATGAAATTTGGACAATTTTTTTTGGCCAAAAAAAGTTACCCTTTTTTTCTCATTTCAGATCTTCACCTCCATGGGTCTGACTTCATCCAAAATACATCAAGATGTGTCCTAAACATTCAAGAATCAATTCCTAAAAGGATTTGTGTATATATGTATAAACTTTTTTTTTATGAATTTTTATGTCAGGTCTTTTTTTTTCTACTTAATTTTTTAAAATATTTATAATAAATAGTTTTTCTGCAGATGAGTAGTATTTATCTTTACAGTTGTTTTAAGCATTCATTGAAGTTTTTTTTGGCAAAAGAAAAAAGGAGGTTACTGCAAAAACTGATTTTTCAAGAATTTTTTTTGGCGTCGGGGTCGTTCGCGTCCGAGTATACCCTTAAAGGGGTGTCCGAGGACCGTACCTATCCAGGGTTAATATAGTTTTAAGGCTATGTTTTGTTTTCATTTTCCTTCTGTCCAAGAGTCTAGTTTAAAGTAAAGTAAGGGGAAAGTTTGTGTTGTGGGATATTTTGGAAGAAGAGTGATTAAGGGTGTGGGGGGGTTGTGTTTGTTTACATCCCGCTACAGTGTTAATCATGAGGCCCTTGTTTTCAAACTGAAACAGTTGGGAGTGGGTGGGTCGTTTCTTAGCATTATTATTGATTTTTTAAGTAATAGATCTCAAAGAGTTGTTGTTGATGGGCACCATAGTGATTATAGGAATGTGATATCCGGTGTTCCACAGGGTAGTGTTCTTGGCCCATTACTTTTTATACTATATACACATGACATGTGGTTTGGCCTAGAAAACAAGCTTGTTGCATATGCAGATGATGCTACTCTCTTTGCATCAATTCCATCCCCTGAATGTAGATCTAGGGTTGGTGAATCCCTTAATAGAGATTTAGCTAGAATTAGTGCATGGTGCAAATTATGGGGTATGAAGTTGAACCCTAACAAAACTCAAAGTATGATTGTAAGTAGGTCAAGGACGGTGGTTCCTCAACATCCGGATCTCAGTATTGATAATGTTTCTTTAAATATGTATGACTCTTTCAAAATTTTAGGTGTGATTCTCGACAGTAAATTTACTTTTGAGAAACATATAAGGTCTGTGTCTTCTTCAATTTCACAAAAAATAGGCTTATTGAGAAAGTCTTTCAAGATTTTCGGTGATCAATCTATTCTGAAGAAGTGTTTTAATTCTTTCATTCTACCTTGTTTTGAGTATTGTTCTCCTGTCTGGTGTTCAGCTGCTGATTCTCATCTTAATTTGTTGGACAGAAACTTACGGTCTATTAAATTTCTTATTCCTGATCTAGATATTAATCTCTGGCACCGTCGTTCAATTAGTTCATTATGCATGTTGCATAAGATTTTTCACAACTCTGACCATCCTTTACATTCAGATCTCCCTGGACAATTCTATCCTGTTCGTAATACTAGGCAGGCAGTTAATTCTAATAGCCAGGCCTTCTCCATCACGAGGCTCAATACTACGCAGTACTCTAGAAGTTTTATTCCAGCTGTGACCAAGTAGTGGAATGATCTTCCTAATCGGGTGGTTGAATCAGTAGAACTTCAAAAGTTCAAAGTTGGAGCAAATGCTTTTTTGTTGACCAGGCGGACATAGTCTTTTTATAGTTTATTTATGACATATTTGTTTTTGATGTTGTTGATAGTTCATTATTTGACATGTCTGTTTTGACGTTTTCTTATTTTAGAATGATTTATTGTTAATTTGTTCTCTTCATTTATTTATTTCCTTATTTCCTTTCCTCACTGGGCTATTTTTCCCTGTTGGAGCCCCTGGGCTTATAGCATCTTGCTTTTCCAACTAGGGTTGTAGCTTGGATAGTAATAATAATAATAATAATAATAATAATAATAACTAAGACAGCCCCTACCCAATATTAGTCCGTTTTTGCAAGGTTCCAGAACACACACACACACACACACAATATATATATATATATATATATATATATATATATATATATATATATATATCTTATATATATATATATATATATATATATATATATATATATATATATATATATATATTTATATCTTTCTACATTTTTCTTCCTTATTCTAACACTTCACTCCATTTTTGTCTATATCTGTACATATTTTAGGGAAATTTTAATTGATGTACGAGATTTCATTTAGATGTAAAATTAAAACAAAATAAATATACTAACGTAAAAAATAAAGTCATCACAGCCATTTCAATTATATAATTTGTATGCGTCATTTCGCAGTGAATTTCGAAAGAAAAATATAATTTCGTTATTAATTTTCTATTACTATTTACGCGTATATAATATTCACAAATATTATAACACTATATAATTAGAAAACTAACTCCTTCAGCTAAATATCAAAATATATATTTTATTTAGAATTATTGTATTTTGTGTAAATAATACTACTTTAGCAATATTCTCTATGCATATCTTTTATTATCACAGTCTTTAACTCCATATTTGCTAATAAATTTAAACGGAATCTTATTGCTCTAGGGTTTATTATGATCTTACTTAACTGGGAAATGGATCCAAAAGAAATTATTTAACATAAATCTTTAAATCCCTAAAGTTTTTTATTTCACTGAAATTATTTGTATGTGCAATCTCACGGTCAATTATGACAAGCCATGAGTAAGTTGTTTTTATTTTCCTGGTATTATTCATTCGCATAGAATGTTCAAAATTAATGTGGAAACCTATACGTCATTAAAACCCTATTTGATAAAGACTGAAAAAAAAATATTGTTTTTTGCAATAACAATAATCTTGAAAACTATTCCGCTACATATATTTTTCGTTGCAAAATACAAACTCGTTTGGTTTCATATATTTATATCTTATTGATTTTACATATTTTATAATAACACATAGTTACTCTGCTTTAAAACGAGACCTACATGAAGTTTCTAACGGGATAAGTGGAGTCACCATTAGCGTTTAAAATAAATTATTCGTTTACATGGTTCCGCTTTGACTAATAAGAAAATATTTTGTAGTTTTTATTTGTTATTTAGATATACAATATTTACTTATATGTAAAATTCCGCATTAATAAGAAGAAAAGTATTTCTCCTAAATGACAACAGTAAATTCAGACTCTTCTATGATAGTTTTTGTTTTGTTTTGTTCTGGTAAGTTAAATAAAAACACAATTTTTTGCCCTGCAACACAAAATTTTCTTTTATGGTTTTATATATATATATATATATATATATATATATATATATATATATATATATATATATATATATACACTGTATATATATATATATATATATATATATATATATACAGTATATGTATATATATATACTGTATATATATATATATATATATATATATATATATACATATATATATATATATATATACATATATATATATATATATACATATATATATATATACATATATATATATATATATATATATATATATATATATATATACACAAATATATATATACATTATATATCTATATCTATCTATATATATATATATATATATATATATATATATATATATATTTATATAGTGTGTGTATATGACTGAAAATTATAATACAACCAATTGCCCCAAAAACAGAACCACAATACTCACCACAGCGTGAAAATCTACGGCACTAGGCGCATTCAATAAAACTTTTGTTTCTTCCCCAAAAGGGCTTGGCGCTCAAGGGTGAAAAATTTTCATTCGCGCTTGGCATAAAAAATCTTAACACGGCGAATGTCACTGTGGTTTCTGATTTTTATTTAGCATTTCCAGCAAGGAAATAACCAACGGAAATTGCAATTGCACTCTTTACCTCCCTTGAATTTACGGTCAAGGTTATACTGTAGTGACTTTTTTTTTTTTTTTTTTTTTTTTTTAATTTATGCATTTCAAAACATATGGTAATTTAATTAAGAAAAAAATAATGTGTAAGATATGTAAACTCCTCTGGTAACATTTTATAGGAGGCAAGTTATAAATATCAGAAAACCTTTTTTTTTATTTGATCTTAAAACTTCCTTATTTGTCTCTGTATTATTCATGTAGCAAAATTAACATTTTCCTAAAGTTATAGTGCACAGATGATGACAAATGAGACTATGCAAGGCAAGAAAAGTATCAGCTTATTTGGTGATCCTGCAGTTGAATGTTTATGTAGCTGAAACGTGGATGTTAATGATTAGAATGAGTTGAGAATAGTTGACCTTACTTCTCTATTGAACACTTGTGTGTTCTTAAGGGTTTAGAACAGGATCTGACGACGCAAAACCACTATTATAGAGAAGAAACGTTAGGATAATATATATATATATATATATATATATATATATATATATATATATACATATATATATATATATATGTATATATATATATATATATATATATATATATATATATATATATATATATATATATATATATTAGGATAGTGGGTAGTGAATACTGATACTGACGATAAACTGAAATATAATATAGTAGGCCGGGAGAGAAGTTCATCATAAATTTAGTCGTGTAAAATTAGAAAACAAGAAATTGCAAAGGTGAGGATCAAAGGAAATAGAGAGTGTGTTTGGATAGAAGCGCCATAGAGGTGAGTGGCTTGGTGTATATACACAACAACCCACATATGAGCTGATTTTAAGTCTACTAGGTAGGTAAAGAATTTTCTGCATAAGGGTTTTAACTTTGATTCAAAGG
>NC_090764.1:32892225-32894725 GCF_036898095.1 Palaemon carinicauda
ACATAAGGAATTGCAACCTTTAAAAATTGAAATAAAACCAAATTCTCATTATCATTATTATTATTAAGAATATATATATATATATATATATATATATATATATATATATATATATATATATATATATATATATATGGATAAATATCAACACAATATCGTGTTCAAATAGAAATAAATTTCTACCTCATACTTGGGATCGAACGCTAGCCCCTTCTAATGAAAGGCCAGGTCGAAACCAACCATGCCACGAGAGACCATAAAAGAAATTGGAACCTGACGCTACCTAGCTGTCCGAGGATTTACCTGGCGAGACATCAGTCTCTTACCAGCGAGTTTTACCCAATTTCCCGGCCCACCACGTGACACAATTGGTAGTAATTCATTCAAATTACCCCAAATGAGTCAATAAGGATAAATATCAACACAATATCGTGTTCAAATAGAAATAAATTTCTACCTCATACTTGGGATTTGAACACGATATTGTGTTGATATTTATCCTTATTGACTCATTTGGGGTAATTTGAATGAATTACTACCAATTGTGTCACGTGGTGGGCCGGGAAATTGGGTAAAACTCGCTGGTAAGAGACTGATGTCTCGCCAGGTAAATCCTCGGACAGCTAGGTAGCGTCAGGTTCCAATTTCTTTTATGGTCTCTCGTGGCATGGTTGGTTTCGACCTGGCCTTTCATTAGAAGGGGCTAGCGTTCGATCCCAAGTATGAGGTAGAAATTTATTTCTATTTGAACACGATATTGTGTTGATATTTATCCATATTGACTCATTTGGGGTAATTTGAATGAATTACTACCAATTGTGTCACGTGGTGGGCCGGGAAATTGGGTAAAACTCGCTGGTAAGAGACTGATGTCTCGCCAGGTAAATCCTCGGACAGCTAGGTAGCGTCAGGTTCCAATTTCTTTTATGGTCTCTCGTGGCATGGTTGGTTTCGACCTGGCCTTTCATTAGAAGGGGCTAGCGTTCGATCCCAAGTGTGAGGTAGAAATTTATTTCTATTTGAACACGATATTGTGTTGATATTTATCCTTATTGACTCATTTGGGGTAATTTGAATGAATTACTACCAATTGTGTCACGTGGTGGGCCGGGAAATTGGGTAAAACTCGCTGGTAAGAGACTGATGTCTCGCCAGGTAAATCCTCGGACAGTTAGGTAGCGTCAGGTTCCAATTTCTTTTATGGTCTCTCGTGGCATGGTTGGTTTCGACCTGGCCTTTCATTAGAAGGGGCTAGCGTTCGATCCCAAGTATGAGGTAGAAATTTATTTCTATTTGAACACGATATTGTGTTGATATTTATCCATATTGACTCATTTGGGGTAATTTGAATGAATTACTACCAATTGTGTCACGTGGTGGGCCGGGAAATTGGGTAAAACTCGCTGGTAAGAGACTGATGTCTCGCCAGGTAAATCCTCGGACAGCTAGGTAGCGTCAGGTTCCAATTTCTTTTATGGTCTCTCGTGGCATGGTTGGTTTCGACCTGGCCTTTCATTAGAAGGGGCTAGCGTTCGTTCCCAAGTATGAGGTAGAAATATATATATATATATATATATATACCTATACATATATATACATATATATATATATATATATATATATATATATATATATATATATATATATATATATATACATATTTATATAAATGAATATATATATATATATATATATATAATATAAGAACATGTAAATACATGAAAAAAAATAAAACATACATGAGAATTGCAACCTTTTAGAATTAAAATATAACAGAATTCTCATAATTATTATAACACTGAACAAAAAGGTAGCGAAAAAAAATAAGCACAGCTGTAAAAAATAAAAAAAAAAAAAATAAAAGCGGGAATAATCAAGTAAATGTCAAGGATACTTCCCCCTCGGAAAAATACATGTAATAAATGTACGTTAATATACACAAGAAGGGAAATAACTCTAAATCAATACTGAAATGTATAACAAGTTGGTCAAGGTCACAGACGAAGTCATGATTGGTATAACTGGGAAAAAATTATATAATCTAAAATCACAAAAGCACTTTGGAGAGATTTGAAAAGCAAAATCAAGTTATGAACTAAGTTCAAACATACCCGCCTCTCTCTCTCTCTCTCTCTCTCTCTCTCTCTCTCTCTCTCTCTCTCTCTCTCTCTCTTTTGAGGTATGAAACCCGAGAGCTTGTTATAGGATATTCCTCTTTTATCAAATTGTTGAAATAGTGTAAGGGGTTTGGAAGTCTTTGTCACTTTTCCGGATTCTTTTATATGAAAGGTTTAGATAAAGGAAAAATCCGAGCGAACAAACAAAAGGGGTTTGCTCAATCAAGGGATATAACTGAATAAGATGGAAAACATATACCGCTTCTGGTTATATGATTTCATAGATACGCCCGCACGAACATATCTACACATTCTCTGTCTCTGTATCACATAGACGCATATACACACATATACATATATATATACATATATATATATATATA
>NC_090764.1:32897225-32899725 GCF_036898095.1 Palaemon carinicauda
AAACTGTGTGTGGTATTCTTACCCTTGGAGAGAAATTGTAACAGAAATGATATAGATGCAATATGGATGGTGCTGAAAGGGAAATGGGTATTAAAATATGTAGATGTGAGAGTAACTAATCTAGTGTAAAAGCGAGCATGAGGTATCTATACAAATAGAATGATACAATGACATTACAAGTGCAAAATTGTGTGAAAACCTTGGTTGTTTTAAGTAAAGAATGACTGTTTGTAGAATGATGATACATTACTGATTCATGAGAGGGAAATGGAACTAAGCAACCTAGTAAAATAGTTTTAAAATATTTGTTAGAGGAAACAGGTAAAAGTGAATATTAGCTTAATCAAGGTTATGATAGTAAATGGAATCTATAAATTAAATAGTGATACTAATTGTGGATTAATGAAAGTAGTTGATTTGTACGAATATTAGATAGTAAACCCGAAGGCTTGGTGATATTCGAAATAAATGTAGTTTGAAATACTAAAGTTACTGCTTTCGTTTGCCTGCCTTATACACGAACACACACACACACACACACACATATATATATATATATATATATATATATATATATATATATATATATTGTACATATTTATATATATACATATGCACGTATACATACACACATATATCTATGTATATATATATATATATATATATATATATATATATATATATATATATATACATATGTGTGTATAAGGGCATGTGAGTGCGTGCTCGTGATTATGCACATAACACAAATATACATGGCGTACATCCAGTAATGAATTGACACACCAATATCCGTAACAAAACTTTCTTCTTATGCAGCCACCCGTTAAGATACTACCGTTAGGGAGTTATGGGTTCTTTTGACTGGCCAGACAGTAGTAAATTGGATCATTCTCTCTGGTTACAGCTCATTTTCCTTTTGCCTGCTCACACACACACTGAACAGTCTATCCTATTCTTTAAATATTCTCCTCTGTCCTCATACACCTGACAACACAGATTACCAAACAATTCTTCTTCGCTCAAGGGGTAACTGCACTGTAATTGTTCAGTGGCCACTTTCCTCTTGTTAAGGGTAGAAGAGACTCTTTAGCTATGGTAAGCAGCTCTTCTAGGAGAAAGACACTCCAAAATCAAACCAATGTTCTCTAATCTTGGGTAGTGCCATAGCCTGTGTACCATGGTCTTCCACTGTCTTGGGTTAGAGTTCTCTTGCTTGAGGGTACACTCGGGCACACTATTCTATCTTACTTCTCTTCCTCTTGTTTTGTTCAAGTTTTTATAGTTTATATTAGGAGATGTTTATTTCAATGTTGTTACTTTTCTTTAGGATATTTTATATTCTTCTTTCCTTTCCTCACTGGGCTATTTTCCATATTGGAGCCCCTGGGCTTATAGCATTCTGTTTTTCCAACTGGGGTTGTAGCTTAGCAAGTAATAATAATAATAATAATAATAATAATAATAATAATAATAATGCGTCTTTTTAGTTTTATATGTATAGCAGGTTATTTCTTATAGAGTTTTATAAAATCCTGTATGTCGTAATTATGCTATGCTTATCTGTTTTCCTCTTTAATTATGTAAGGAAATATCGCTAATACTCCTTTTCTATATAAGCAAAATCTTTTTTCGGAGTATTTATTTACACATAAAAGGAGACATTATTATAAAACAAAAACCTGATATTTTCCTAAAATGAAATCATTTTAATTTTCCTCCAATATATTTACACGGCATACTAATTACAGACAAAATACACAGGCATTTCTATCAATCATCTAAAACATTTCTTCTACGAAACAGTTAAACACTGGACAAAGATCTTGTGCTAACAGCAACCAAGATTCCTCAACTCCAAGCGTATTTAACCGAAGCATTCAGCACATGCCGTCAAAGGGGCGATGTCTTAACGCTTCGGTGTCTCACAAATTGCCAAACGACCCGAAACTTAGTTTTTATTATCCCTTTGCTTACCAGTGTCCTTTCTCGGGAGGGAAATGGAAAGGAAATGAGAAGGAATGGATCTGTGCAAGGAATTGAAGTTTGCTCCGTGATACAGTCTGTCTCTATTTCAGCCACTTGTGCAGTTCAATCTTCATCTTCAGAAGTATTAGTAGTGTTTTTTTATGAAATAAGAAAAAATAATGCAACCAACTGTAATGTACTTATGAAGTCTTCGAGTGTTTTTATGGGTATGTATAAATACTCTCTCTCTCTCTCTCTCTCTCTCTCTCTCTCTCTCTCTCTCTCTCTGTACATATATATATATATATATATATATATATATATATATATATATATGTGTGTGTGTGTGTGTGTGTGTGTGTGCGTGTGGGTGTGTAATTCCTGAGTGGCAATACCTTACCGTGATGAAAGGGTTTGTGTATCGCCATGATCAGCATACCTATCCTAATTTAGACTGGGCCATCCATGCTTTGTTGATTGCTGCGCTTAATTCTTCCACCATCACCAGTCTGCATTGGCCAGCGTGGTTATG
>NC_090764.1:32904725-32907225 GCF_036898095.1 Palaemon carinicauda
TAAACGTTATAAATGCCTTTTTTTTAACGTATACAATGATGCAAAGTGTTACCTAAGATTAAAAATAACGATTTTATAAATCAATTTGTATCTATACACTGAAAATAAATCCTCCCAGCTGAAAATTGAGTTTTGTAAATCAAACTCTTTTTTTTTTTTTTTTCAAAGCCAAGATAACCACTAAGACGACCTAGAAAATTTAGTAACATTGCCTTTTTGGAATCCTCGCGTCATAAGCATTTTCGTGTTTAAGTTTGTAGCCCATATTGGTTATATGAGAAAAAAAAAAAAAAAAAAGAAAAAAAAAAAACAGAATTACCTCTGTCTTCTTTATCAAGTATCGTCAATACCTTCTTTTCATATCTCAGGAAATTATAATTATCCTTATCATAACAAACCAGGCTACAACTCTAGCTGGGAAAGCAGAATGTTACATAACCAAGAGCTCCTACAGGGAAATAAGACCAATGAGGAAAGGAAACAGAAATAACAAATAAACTACATATAAGAAACGATGATAAAATATGTATCAAGATCAGTAAAAACATTGAAATAGCTACCATATATAAACTATCAAACGATACTTATATCAAACTGTTTAACAGGAAAGTATTTGCAACAAAATTGAACTTCTGAAGTTCCACTAATTCAACCACCAGATTAGGTAGATCATCCCACTATCTGGTATTCTAGAATACTGTGTAGTATTGAGCTTTATGATGAAGATTCTCCAAAACTTATCTTCTTTCAAATGGAAAGAATAGGAAACATTTCCTGGATAAATCTTATTAGCTTTAAGATCTCTCACTGCGAGTCCATTGTGATATAACACATTTTCATAATGGAAAATATAGAGAAATTCTTTGTATTTTAGAGTACCTCCTGGTACTTAAAGGGGAAATATGTATATTTCAACTAAACCTATTCCCATTAGACATTTTTTAGATTATCTATGGCACTGCGCAATAACATCGGGAATATTGAGTTTCCTAAATGGATACATTAAATTATATATTACAAATAAACACGTGATTTCATAAATAATGTGAATTGTAAATTTGCTTCTAATTTGTCATTCATTTTCATTTAGATTCATATAAAACTAATAAAAGATTATTAAAAATAGGACGAATCTTATTACAACACCACTACGTGATTTAATCTTCGTATCTAATAAAAATTTGAGAGGTATATCTTACACAGCAATATTTAAATGGACACAATGAGTGAGTTTTATGCTGAATTATTATTCAGGGACATTGATGACTGGAAAAAAAGTAGTGGTATTTTTTTGTAAGACTGGAGAAAGGAAATTCAATGAATGAGGAAGATAAATGTCGGGTTGAAATGTTATAGGCATTTTGAGACGCATATATGATGGATGGTACGATTGAAGAATTAGTTAAAAAAAACGGAAAAGGATGAAGGGAGGAAGGGAGGAAACGAAGCAAGGAAGGAAGAAATGGCTTTAAGAAACGAAGAATTTCTGTGGAAACAAAAGTAAAACTCTATGAAAGAAATTGCGAGCCAACATTCCTCCATGGAAGAGAAGGGTGAACTTCGAATGTAAATAAGAGAAAAACACAGAAACTGCTGAGATTACTATTTGCAGAGTATATACAGGAGTTGAAAAGGAGAAAAAATGAAGATATGAAAAGAAATTTTCAAAGGGGGAGAGCACAGTTGGAATTATCGATCACTGTGTCAGGAAGTCTTTTAGTAATGTGCCAAGAGTGAAGCCGTCGACCGATAGTCTAATGAAAGACTGTTGAATACCGATAAGAATAAATGCTGATTAGATTGCTTTAAATTGCGTTTTTTGGTGAAAGACAAAACCATAGAAGCAAATATGTCTAATACACACATACATATCGATATCTACCTCCTATATTATATACCCAACTATATATATATATATATATATATATATATATATATATATATATACATATATATATATATATATATATATATATATATATATATATGTGTGTGTGTGTGTGTGTGTGTAGATATAAGCAGATATATAGGCTATATACAGTAATTGATTTAGCAACTCAGCCACAAAGAGAGTTAAAAGTTGATAACAATTCTCTCATACTTATACCAAAAGCTATTATCTTTGAGTTGATTCCCCCTTGGGTCTCTGACCCCGAGATAGAGGAGTACCGGTATAATATATCAATATATGAACATGAAAAACACGTCTAAATGTGCAAAATAATTCATTAATCATAACCAAGTAAAAATAGACCCTCAGTTTCTTGAGTCCGGGTTCGATTCCCCGTCCGACCAGAAGCTAATATCTGGGACACCATAGCCATGATTTTGTCATATTGGAAAAAAGAAGGGTCTTATCAAACTTGAAAAAAACTTGACAATGACGATAACAAAATAATACATACATACAGAGAAATAGCAAGTGTAGCTAATAGATTAAAAAAAAATGGTGCATTCACGTCTTAGGAGCTTCCAGGATAGCAACTTCAGCTTAAAGAAT
>NC_090764.1:32914725-32919725 GCF_036898095.1 Palaemon carinicauda
ATTAAAATTGATATTGTAAAACCAATGAAATTTGCTGTGTTGAGTACATTGGTAGCCTAACATTTTTTTTTATCTTATGTATGCATATATTCATAGACATATACATATATGCATATGTATATGTAAATAAATGATAAAAATAGAAAGAGGGTGCTGAGAATTTCTTTTGACTTGAAAATTGAAGAAAATATATACACTTAGTATATTGAATATTACTCTCCAACTTAACTGGTCACTGTTTACTGGAGGAAAATCTGTTTTAACAAACAAAATACACAACATCGAATTGTAATTTACAATTATAGTTAACCAGGAAAATGCTAAATCTCAAATAATACTAAATTGAAATGTAATTTCTTTTATAACTATTAGCTGTTGCTCTGTCCCTTTTAGCCTATTACTTGGACAAGCATATGAACGACAAGGTACAAGCGGGACTGAGAGCACGGGCTCTTGTTCGGAAGAGCAACCCCCCAAAAAACAATAACGCGAGATCTATCTTTCCATATCCCAGAATAGAATCGCTTGAAGAGACAATCACGCTGCATCTTAAAGCTGTGATGCTTTAATAGGTTAAAAAAAAAAAAGAAAAAAAAAGGTCAAAGTTGATTTCCCACTCATCGGCAAAGAAGCAAAGAAGCAAAGAGAGAAGTAATGAGATTTCGACCGAAAGATAAGTTATCTTTATTACTCTTAAACCCGGACGTTTATTGGTCAGCTGTCAATATTACTGTCCTATGGAGCGACGAGCATTTCTCTCTTTATGGTTCCAATCTTAAATTCAGGTCATATATTCAATGGAAGTCGCTACAACAGCGATTTTTACGGCGTCCAATTTTCATAAGTTTTTTGCCATGCATCACGAGTAACGAGGAAACATATTATTCACTACTTTTTATCATATTCTCAATGTTATTCGAAAACAAAGTATCATAAAAAATTCAATATTTTCACTTAGCAAATGCCTGCTATTAATTTACTTTTATTATAGTATCAAGCAATCCTTAATGACAATGGCTGTTTAAAAACTAGTTTGATTGATGTAATGAGATTTTTTTCAAAAGGGTTCAAGATTGGGATACATTACACAATTAAGCATTGCCGTATCAAGTGCAGCCGACTTCAATTATTTTTTTGCCAAACAATACATCTACACAAACGAATTTAGGTATTAAGATTAGTCAATAATTTAATTGGAAGAAACTCATCGCGCAAAAAAAGGGAAGATGATTCATCCAAGGAGACGTGAAAAGAGATGACTAATGCTTCAAACTACAGTTTGATCAGAACGCCGAGCTGTCTTTAATTCCTGTTCATACAGGATGATTTCCACATCCCTTATCGATTACAATGGAAACAAAAACAATCAGAGATTTCTGACCTCCACCAAAGGTTAATAGAGGCGTCTATGCCATGCCTAAGATCTATCTGAGTTGGAAATTTCGTCAAAATCCGTCAATTTATTTTGACGTTATCTTTACCATTGTGAAAAATGCAGATCTGAATCTAGAAGCAGAATCCGGAACATCTCCAAAACTTAATGGGGTCGTCCATGACCTAAGATATACAAGAAATAGAAATTTCATCAACATCTGTCGAATAGTTTTGACCTTACTTTTAAAATGGCAAAAAATGGTAATCCGGATCTAGAATGAAGAGCTGGAACATCTCCAAAATTCAATGGGTTCATCAATGACCTGAGATCTATTTGTGGTGGAAATACGTGAAAATCTGTTGAGTAGTTTTGACAAAATTCCTTTCCACAGACACACATACAAATAAAATATATGAATAAATAAATAAACTAAAATCCAAATCCGATTATTTCAAAAATTTAATGGGATCGACTATGACTTAAGATCTATCTGTGGTGAATATGTCGTCAAAATCCTTACAGTCGCTTTGAATTTATTATTAGAATGAAAAGAAAAAAAAAAACGCAAATCCGGATCTAGAATCCGGATCTGGATCCCAATCTAGAAGCTGGATCCGGATCCGGATTATCTTCAAAATTTAATTGGGTTATCCATGACGTTGATCTATCTGTGGTGAAAATTTCGTCATTATCCAATGTGTAGTTTTGACGTAATCCTGTCCACAGACACATGAAAAAGGCAAATCCGGATAAAAAACTTAATGAGGTAATTCATATCCTAAGATCTATGTTTGTGAAAATTTCATCAAAATTCGCCCAGTAGTTTTGACGTAATCCTATCCACAGGCAAATGTCCACAGACACACAGACAAATACATAAAAGGTAACAAAGGGAATAATTCATATAAAAACACAAGATTTTGCTTAAACCTTCGTCCAATATACAATCCATGTTTCCCTTTACAACTAATGCCAGTTATGTGTTGAGCGAGGTGGTTGTTAGATGCTAACGGAGAGGCGAGGTGAAGTTTATTTAACAAGACAACGATCTTATATACAGATAACTGCAAGCAAGAATGACACAGAATTCACACAGTATGAAACACGCAATAGCAAGCTTAAACAGGTTTCTATTATCAGTGCAGAGAAAAGCTACAGACAAAAAAAAGCAATAACGTTACAGTATATGTGTGGTACATGGCTCACCCCTAAAAAAGTCATACATGTGATGTATGTATTTCTTTATATATATATATATATATATATATATATATATATAAGAATATATAAATATATATATATATATATATATATATATATACATATAAATATATATACATATATATATATATATATATATATATATATATATATTTATATATTCTTACGAAGCTGGTCTAGTGTAGAGTAAAAACAGTAGTTTATTCATGATTTATTTATTTATATTTTATTTGTACATTGAAGAGAGGTTAGACAGCTCCTAAGGTGAGCTCTCCTCACGTAAATTTAAGTATATTATGTAAATTTTGTCGTTAATTTCATTGTATTCTTTATTCAAGTCAGTAAATGTATTGGCGTGCTACTGTTATAAGCACAAATTGAGTATGAGTTGTTTCAGATGTATGTAAATGGATAACTGAATACATCTTAATAGTTTTAAGTATTTATTCTATAAAAACAACAGAGTTAAACATCTCCATCACTGGAGGAAGCTGGGTTGGTCCAGATGACCAATTCTGGTGAAGTATAGATATGAACTGACTAAATTATCGATATCACAGATATCGTATGCTTAGTTTATTTTAGACACGTCACAAACTCGGAAGACACCTGCATCTGGTGACGTCACAAACTTTCACACGCTTGAGACAATGTGTTGACGTTAAGAAGAATGTCAAATTGCTGAGGTTTGCATTGTATGTCCGGTTTACGATTTGAATGACTACAGCAAATCCCAGGGTTAGCTCCTTCAACCAACATGACATATTACGTCATTTGTTTTAAACATGTAATATTAACTATTCTAATCATTACATTAGCTCGGCCAGCTATCTCAATTTTTTTACAAAAATTTAACAACAAGCCGAAACATGGTTATTAGGTGTGACTGGACATACGTATTATTCTTTGTTTAACTTTAGCCATAATCAACCGAGGACGAATGTCCAAATAGGCACATTAAAAAATAATAACAATAATGCATACAAAAAAGATATTACCAAAGCAAAAAGAAAAATGCATGATAAAACCATGATCATATATATGGTACATTGCTAGCAAATGATTATATGGTACCAAAAAAAAAAACTTCTGACTTACATATGATTCGGTAACTTGATAAAGAATAATTGTTACCTTTGTCAGAAACATAATACTCAATTATTAGTGCACAAACACGAATTCCTGGTACGTACACGTACCACGGTTTCGTACATATATATATATATATATATTTATATATAGGGCTGATATATTTTATTAGATGCCCATAGATTCTGTTATATATTTTATTATTTTTTTTTTCTCTTTTCTTTTTTAACATTCCGGCTTATATATTTTTATTAGATGCCGAGAGAAAAAATGATTTATAACTCTTTTTTCTTTTTTTTTTTTAAATGTTGTTTTAAATGTATTTTTAACAATGCAAATGTAGAAAATTTCTTTAATTACATATTACTAGCGTACTAATCAGCTTTTCATACCAACTCTTCCCCTCTAGAGTTAACTATGTGGTATTTGCTTTGCTCTGCACATTCTGAAAATTAGTCTGACCTTGCGGGGTCTGGTTTGACGGCCCAGGCTCAGCGATATTTGAAGAAGTGTTTGTTTGTTTCGGACTCTGAACCGCATTGACATTTGGTTGTTTCTTCTTATTGTTAAAATGAGGATTTTTCTTTTTATTTCCATATGGAACTGACTGTGGAATTGACTGTGTATTTCTGGGATATTGTTGTGTCTTACGCGAGTAACATTGACTATAAGAATGCGTTGCAGTGTTGTGAATTGAGCAAAATTTTGTTCTACAGTCTGCGCTTATGTGACCTTGACGTTTGCAGTTGTAACACGTCACTCCCGCTACTGGACTGTTAACTACGTTCACTGTTTGTGGTTTTGTTTCATTCTTTGCAAAAACTTGAGTTAACACGGGATCGAGATCTGGACACTTGGACATGTGTTTCTTTATCTGTTTATAGACATCCAATTCCGTACTTGCAGGCGTTAACTTCTTATCAAAACACCGCACTAAAGCTTCAGGCAACATAAGTGTCATGCAAGTCAAATACATTAATCGCAAAAAATCTTTCACGGAGATGTTATCGTTAGTAACCCAAGTGGAATTACCTAAAATGTCCTGATATTCGTTAAGCCTATCAGCTATGAGAGCTGCTCTCTCAACAACATTAAGCCGATTCATAGTGGCTTGATTAAGTGTATTTCGTAACGTTAATACTACATCCAAGGCTTCCTCACCCCCATAGATCGCGCGTAACCTAACTTTGAAATCATCCCAAGTAACTGCTTCTTGAAATGAAACACCTCTTAAATATGCACTCGCATCCCCCTTAGAAAAATCTATAAAACTTTTAGCTTCTTGTAATTGTACAAAAGGGTCTACGATTTGTTT
>NC_090764.1:32927225-32932225 GCF_036898095.1 Palaemon carinicauda
TACAAAAATAAAAAAAAATATATCAATTGGTTTTGGCTTAAAAAGTAAATTTGGTTTATGGCAAGCTTCTTATCAACATAATCCTTATCCATTAACTTACTTTCTTACAAAATACGGAGAGGTATTAGCTTTGGAATATGCTGTATTTCAGAACTCATCCATCTAACATATTATGTAATGACGTCTTCAATGTACTCTTCCCTTTCATTCAGTATCATGTAATCATCTAAAAGGTGGCTAATAACATTAATGGAACACCAGTTGACAGTGCGTGTATTACATTTTCCTTCAGGAAATATATACAGTAATATTTAAAAAAAAAAAATTGAAACAAATATTATAAGGTTTTGGGGCAAATTAAATCTCTCTCTCTCTCTCTCTCTCTCTCTCTCTCTCTCTCTCTCTCGTCTGGCAGAAATCTTAAGGAAACGTTTATACGCTCTCTGAAAATCTACTGATTTCCCATTAGGTGAAGTAAAATAAGATTCACTTAAATTTTAAACTTAATATCTTTCCTCTCGTATATATAATCCTTTGTGCAATTAGCTAACTCCTCAAACTATATGCTTGATCTAACCACATAGCCAAACAAAACTATTCACATTTGTTATGTTAATTAACTGATGGATTCTCTCATTAGAAATATGTAATATTCGTTTGGATTGAAAACGTAATTGAGGAAAACTAATTACATCTCTCTCTCGTTCTATCTATCTATATCTATCTATCTATCTATCTATCAATCCCAATCGATAGACATATCTATAACTATATATATATATATATATATATATATATATATATGTATATAGATATATATATATATGCATATATATATATATATATATATATATATATATATATATATATATATGCATATATACATAAATATATATATATATATATATATATATATATATATATATACATACAATTATATACACACACATATATATATCTATATATACATATATATATACATGTATATATATATATATATATATATATATATATATATATATATATATTTATATATATATAGATAGATAGATAAGTAGATAGAGATAGATTAATCGATAAATATACTTAATTCCTCAAAGCAAAGAATTAATTGAAAAATTATCACTATATTAAATGCATTTATTAACTTCATCTCTTAGTAAAAGATCATAGTTTATTTCATTTAGAAGCTCCAAATGATCTAATGCCTCATTACAAGAGGCGGAATTTAAAGCTCCCTAGTCGGTAATATGCTTTTTAACATTTAAATTTAAGTGTCATGTAGAACTCAATGAAATTGCCTATGATATTCTATCGGTAGGAGGTATCCAAGTTCCATAATCACTGTGAAAAAAGTTAAATATCCACGGGAGTAAAATGGACCAGAATTAATTTCAAAAATTAATTTAATAAGAAACTATTTTAATTTATTTTTTCATGGTATTTACTTCACATTCCGATGTTATCTACATAATTACACTGGTAATCAAACAAACCCATAAATAACTGTTAATGTATTCAAAGAAAGCCATGGTATAATTTCATTGATTATAGATAAGTCATAAAGATTTACTCATCAAAATTAATCTAAATCGCCCCGCTGCTTGAACCTTGCATAATTTGGCATTTTCTTGCTAGATCAGAATAATGAATATCTTTCAAAATGAAATAATCTCCTCTTTAATAATAAAGGCAGAGAAAGTGACAAAATAGGGCAAGGGAGATGAAGAACAGAGATGAAAGAAAGCCGAAGTCTCAAGGGCAGCTCATCCATTGTGGCTTTTTGTTTTTTTAGATAAGTGTTAATGTTATGTAAGTAAACTTCACCTTAATCTAAATCTATATACTGGTTTATTGTTTTAAGCATAACATGGGTTAATCTATTTCTAACAGGGGAACGTGATTAATTCCTCCCGCCTTCCCACAGAGCTTCCAGTCATTGCAATTCCAGGTCATACCATTTCGCTTTTCCTTTCAAAATATCTGGTTTGATTATTTGATGAATAATTTGCGGAATAATAGAAGTTGCGCAGATGCTATCTTATCCCCATTATTACAAATTTACGAAAAATTCAGAAAATTGGCATTAGTTAAGGAAAGGTAAGACGTACCAACTGGAGAACCAACCTTAACGCCAGAGGAGTCAGAGTATACAAGACAATATAGTTATCAAACCTGTTAGTAGCTTCACTTATAAATTGTGCACAGTCTGATTCAGAGGCAAATTCCAAAGCACTTAAGCCATGGCGATCAGTAGGGGAACAGAATTTAACCACTCCCTATGATGAGCGTTGAAATCACCAACAAGCAAAAAGGATGCCTTTCTATTATCTTCTTGTATCTTAGCCATAATGGTAAGAAAACAATTGAAGATAGAATCATCCAAGTCCGAATTCCGGTAGATCCAACAAACATGGACACTTAATGGGTGAAGGTACTGCGTAACAGAGAAGTATATCCACACAAAAATACATAAATTTTAAATCTAGGTCAATAATGTATTCAGTATACGTGTATGTATGTATGTATGTATGTATGTATGTATGTATGTATATATATATATATATATATATATATATATATATATATATATATATACATATATATTTTCATATATATCTATATACATATTCATATATATATGTATATATATATAATTCATATATATATAATATATATATATATAAATTTATGTATATATATATATATATATATATATATATATATATGTATATATATATATATATATATATATATATATATATATATATATATATATATATATACAGTATGTATATTAAATATATTTATATATGTATGCATGTATGTATATAATATATATATATATATATATATATGTATATATATATATATATATATATATATATATATATATATATATATATATATATATGATATGGCCCCTGTGGCCACGGTTGTATAAAAAAAATTAGAATAACGCCAACATATCCCTGCGTGTCGTAAGAGGCGACTAAAAGGGATGGGACGAAGGGGCTGAGAACCCTCTCTCCTGTATTATAATCCTAAGAGATATCAAAGAGGTGGAGCTGGGGGGGGGGAGAGTGACTGCTCCCCGCACTCTAGTTTTAAGTATGTTTAGGAATAGAAGGATGAATATATTGGCTTTGTGTGAGACAAAGATAAAAGGGAAAGGTGAAGTGATGTTTGGTGAAATGTCTGGTAGAGTTTCCGGGATTGAAAGGGGAAGAGCAAGATAGGGTGTGGCTTTATTGCTGAGTGAATGGATGACAGGTAAAGTAGTGGAATGGAAGATATCATCTAGGTTAATGTGGGTAAGGGTACAGTTGGGTATGGAATGTTGAGCTTTTGTCAGTGTGTATGGGCCAGGTTGTGAGAAAAGTGAAGAAGAGAGGAATGAGTTCTGGAATGAATTAACTAGATGTGTAGAAGGACTGGGTAGAAGAAATTATGTAGTTGTCATGAGTGACTTAAATGCTTGAGTGGGCGCTACCAGGTGAAAATAAGAGTGGTGAGACACTGGTAGATATGTGTGTTGAGCAAGAGATGGTGATAAGTTCTAGCTTTTTCAAAAAGAAAGATAAAAACAAGTATACATGGGTAAGGTTGGAAAATGGAAGAGTGGTAGAAAGGGTGTTAAGTTATTATGTGTTGATAACTAAAAGAATGTTTGGAAGATTGAAAGACGTGCAAGTGTTTAGGGTATGGCTAACGGTATGTCTGATCATTTTTTGGTGGAAGGAAAATTAGTTGTAGCAAAAGAGTGGGGGAATAGAGTATGTGGATGTAAAAGAGAGCTAGTGAGGGTTGAAGAGGTAATAAAACCGGGGGTAAAAATTAAATATCAAGAAAGGTTGAAAATGCCATATGACGAGGTGAAAGTAAGAGAAACTGGTAATTTAGAGGAGTGGAAGTTAGTAAATGCAAATTTTGTTGGGGTTGCAAGTGATGTGTGTGGCAAGAAGTTTGTTGGAGACAGCACGAGGAAGAGCAGTGAATGGTGGAATGAAGGAGTGAAGGTAAATGGAAGAGAAAAAGAGGGCTTTTGAAGAATGGCTGCAGAGTAATAGTGTAGAGAAGTATGAAAGATATAGTGAGAAAAATGTGGAAGTAAAGCGCAAGGTAAGTGAGGCAAAGAGGGCGGCTGACCTGAGGTGAGGTCAGGGATTGGGTCATTCATATGAAGAAAATAAGAAGTTTTGGAAAGAAGTGAAGAGAGTAAAGAAGGCTGGTTCAAGAATTGAAAAGACAGTGGGTGGAAATGGAAGGTTGTTAAAAGGAGAGGAGGCAAGGAAAACGTGGACGGAATATTTTGAAAGTTTACTGAATGTTGAGGATAATAGGGAGGCAGATATAAATGCTGTTGCAGGTGTTAAGGTACCAATGATGGGAGATGAGAATGAGAGAAAGATTACAAGAGAGGAAGTGAGGAGAGCACTAGATGAAACGAGAGTAGGAAAAGCATCTGGTATGGATGGTGTGAGAGCCGAGATGTTGAAGGATGGGGGTGTGACTGTACTTGAATGGTTGGTGAGATTGTTTAATATGTGTTTTGTGTTGTCAATGGTACCAGTACATTGGGTTTGTGCGTGTATTGTACCACTATATAAGGGTAAGGGAGATGTGCATGAGTGTTGTAATTCAAGGGGTATTAGTTTGTTGAGTATAGTTGGAAAAGTGTATGGTAGAGTACTGATTAATAGGATTAAGGATAAAACAGAGAATGCAATCTTAGAAGTACAGGGTGGTTTTAGAAGATGTAGAGGTTGTATGAATCAGA
This sequence comes from Palaemon carinicauda, assembly GCF_036898095.1. Lineage (NCBI taxonomy): Eukaryota > Metazoa > Arthropoda > Malacostraca > Decapoda > Palaemonidae > Palaemon > Palaemon carinicauda. Next base: position 32,932,006 of record NC_090764.1, read on the forward strand.
TTTTTACAGTTAGGCAGATATGCGAGAAATATTTAGCAAAAGGTAAGGAGGTGTATGTTGCGTTCATGGATCTGGAGAGAGCGTATGGTAAAGTTGATAGGGAAGCAATGTGGAATGTGATGAGATTATATGGAGTTGGTGGAAGGTTGTTGCAAGCAGTGAAAAGTTTCTACAAAGGTAGTAAAGCATGTGTTAGAATAGGAAATGAAGTAAGCGACTG
>NC_090764.1:32942225-32944725 GCF_036898095.1 Palaemon carinicauda
ATTTTAATGCTTTCATACCATGAGTAAGGGAATTCCAGTGAAGTAACTTCACGTAAGAGAACAGAGCATTAATTCTATTTCTTTTTCAAACGTTTTTGCAGTATATACGAATAAAAGAATCATCGCTTCTTTACTTCTACCATTAGTTTTTTCTTTGAAAGATTCTTGTACAATAATATCTCACCTGCGGGTTTCAGTCCACATTGCACACTGTTCACTGTTAGAAAAAAACAGTAATTTTAATAAGAAATTCTCCGTAAAAATATATCATTCTCAGCCGTATTTCAGTAAAATACATGCGACCGTAATTCAAAATTAACTTTATTATTTTTTGCGAGTTGGTGACCGTAATATCACTTCTTTACGTTAGTATATCCATTTTTAAAACGGCAAAAATCCTGGAATAAATGTTGTCAGACATTTATCGATTTTTAATGCAAATTCTTAACAGTGTATTACGGCATACCGTAAATCACAACCACAGAGTTACTGTATCAATATGATATTATAAGTGATTACTCAAAAATCCTCTCATAATTTATTTTGTCTCCTTGTGCAATAACAATGGTGATTGAGAATTAAATCAATAATAAAATAATGTCAAAGCTCTGCGTTCATGGAGTCCAAGCTATCCTGAATTTCTCCCTCGAGCTTTGGAACACAAGATATAGACTGACCTGGAATATTCCTTGCGTTATTAGATTCCTCAATTATTATCAATGAGTAGGTGGCCCGTCGTCAATGTGTTGCTTTAAACAAACCCTAATTTAATTTTTCCCTAGGGTTGCAGAATGGGATGATTACCTAAAACCTTAACCCTAAATGAAAGTCTAAAAGGTCTAACACACTGAACCCTATAAAATATTTGATGGGGAATTTCCCTCCTTTTTTTTCTTACTAGGCGTTCATCGCAAATGGTTTAAGGCACCATTGATTTTTCTTTTCTTTTTTTTACATTGGAATAAAATGTGACCTCATAAGTAAGTTCACTTGACATCACGCAAATTTCTCTTACTAGGATTTCATCACAAAGGGTTTAAGGTGACATTTTTTTTTTTTCACATTGAAATAAAATGTAACATATAATAAATTCACTTGACTTCACATACATTTCCCACCTATATTAAATATCTTAAAAAAATTAAAATTTTCTCGTTTCTGGGAGCTGCTAGGAATTGACTATGACGGAGGTCAAAAATACATTTCTGCTCAGTACAGGAATAAGGGATTGACTTCCAGTTCCCTTGTTCACATAGTTAATCATCGTCTAGACACCAAATCGGTGGGGAGGGGGTTTCTTCTTCAATGAGAGTTGATGTGTACAGGGGTATACTCCAGTCCACGCTATTTGTGAACCAAATTCTGAATGGATATGGGCTTTACAACACTTTCGCAATTAATTATTCATGCCCTCGCCCTTATCTAACATAGCCTAATTGAATAACCAACACAGTGTTGTCCTGCTTCAAACAGAGTCTAGACCACTGCCGTGCGTAAACATGAATTAAGGACGGTGAAGGAGTTGAACACTCTCAAAATTGTGGTGTTTGTAGTCAGGTATATTAGGAAGAGCAGCCAAAACGCGCTCTAATGACACAGTGGTTGTTACATTTTATATTTATATCCTAGGAGTCATTTGCTTTCGGTCTATTAAAAAGTTACCGTAACATTCGAAATGTAATGAAAACAACCTATTAAAAGGGAAAAAAATAGGATGGATTTGTAGGTTTCTAAAATTATTTTGTTCGGATTCGGAAAAGGTGAGAAAAGTAACGTATATTGCTAAGAGTCATCTCACCAGAAATGTGTGCGGGAGTAGCTAAAATTATTATTATTATTATTATTATTATTATTATTATTATTATTATTATTATTATTATTATTATTATTATTATTATTATTGTTATTGTTATTGTTGTTACTTATAACCAATTTGCAACAATAGTTGGAAAAACAGTATGTTAAAAGCCCTAAGGTTCCCTTAGAGAAAACAGCCCAATACGAGATATAAACAAACAAGTACATAATAAACAATAAAAGGGGAATAACCAAATTTCAATATAGAGATGAAAATAGGAAGATGGCTATGTTCTGGAATGGACATCAGTGAAAGCATTGGTAATAAACACCAATACTAAGAGGAAAAACAGATAAGGAAAAAATACATCTTTTGGATAAGACATAAGCTTCCTTTTCCTTGCCTAACACACCGTTTAAAAAAGAAGGGTGAGAAAATTGGCAGAAAATTGGGCTTGAGTGTACCAGGAGTACTGTAACCCAAGATAGTGAAATACAATGGTACAGAGGCTATGACCCTTTGGTTTGATTTCAGAATAAGTTCTCTTAGAAAACTTATTTGATAAATATCCACTTAAATGGGAAGTTAAATTTCCCATTCTTTAGTGAGAAAGTGGAAAAGAAAATAAATCACGAAATAAAATGGATTCTCTAAAATCTATAAAATCTTAGTTTTCAAACTTATGATCAATTTTGAATTATG